>NC_143046.1:2597500-2662500 GCF_057628025.1 Oncorhynchus mykiss | reverse complement strand
GGGTCCTCACTCAACAGCTACTCTTCCTGGGGTCCTCTGGGGTCCTCACTCAACAGCTACTCTTCCTGGGGTCCTCTGGGGTCCTCACTCAACAGCTACTCTTCCTGGGGTCCTCTGGGATCCTCACTCAACAGCTACTCTTCCTGGGGTCTTCTGGGGTACTCTGGGGTCCTCTGGGTCCTCACTCAATAGCTACTCTTCCTGGGGTCTTCTGAGGTCCTCTGAGGTCCTCTGAGGTCCTCTGGGCTCCTCACTCAACAGCTACTCTTCCTGGGGTCCTCTGGGGTCCTCACTCAACAGCTACTATTCCTGGGGTCCTCTGGGGTCCTCACTCAACAGCTACTCTTCCTGAGGTCCTCTGAGGTCCTCACTCAACAGCTACTCTTCCTGGGGTTCTCACTCAACAGGTATACATAACATAGGGGTAATGTGTGTGTGTGTGTGTGTGCGTTTGGCAGGTATTATAACTGTGTGCCCTTTGCGGGCTGTGTGTTCGTGGGGCCGTCGAAGCTGTCGTCATGCCAACCCAGAGTCAAGACGTTTGAGGAGCTACCAATGGAAACGGCCTGGTATAAAACCCACAACAACGGAGTAAGCTCTATCTCTCCTGCACTCTCTCTCCATCCCGCTATCATTGTATCTCTCCATCTCTCCATCATTGTATCTCTCCATCCCTATATCATTGATTCTCTCCATCTCTCCATCCCTCTATCATTGTATCTCTCCATCTCTCTATCATTGTCTCTCCATCTCTCCATCCCTCTATCATTGTATCCCTCCATCCATATATCATTGTATCTCTCCATCTCTCTATCATTGTCTCTCCATCTCTCCATCCCTATATCATTGTATCTCTCCATCTCTCCATCCCTATATCATTGTATCTCTCCATCTCTCCATCCCTATATCATTGTATCTCTCCATCTCTCTATCATTGTCTCTCCATCTCTCCATCCCTCTATCATTGTATCTCTCTATCTCTCCATCCCTCTATCATTGTATCTCTCCATCCCTATATCATTGTTTCGCTCCATCTCTCCATCCCTCTATCATTGTATCTCTCATCCCTATATCATTGTATCTCTCCATCTCTCCATCCCTATATCATTGTATCTCTCCATCTCTCCATCCCTATATCATTGTATCTCTCCATCTCTCCATCCCTATATCATTGTATCTCTCCATCTCTCCATCCCTCTATCATTGTATCTCTCCATCCCTATATCATTGTATCTCTCTCTCTCCATCCCTCTATCTCTCCATCCCTCTATCATTGTATCTCTCCATCCCTCTATCTCTCCATCCCTCCATCATTGTATCTCTCTATCTCTCTATCATTGTATCTCTCCATCTCTCCATCCCTATATCATTGTATCTCTCCATCTCTCCATCCCTATATCATTGTATCTCTCCATCTCTCCATCCCTATATCATTGTATCTCTCCATCTCTCCATCCCTATATCATTGTATCTCTCCATCTCTCCATCCCTATATCATTGTATCCCTCCATCTCTATATCATTGTATCCCTCCATCCCTATATCATTGTATCTCTCCATCCCTCTATCATTGTACAGTATTTTGTCATCTCTCCATCATTGTATCTCTCCATCAGTCTCTTCATCTATCCATCCCTCTATCGTTGCATCTCTCCATCTCTCTATCGTTGCATCTCTCCATCTCTCTATCGTTGCATCTCTCCATCTCTGCATCGTTGCATCTCTCCATCTCTCTATCGTTGTACAGTATCTCTCCATCTCTCTATCGTTGCATCTCTCCATCTCTCTATCGTTGTACAGTATCTCTCCATCTCTCTATCGTTGCATCTCTCCATCCCTCTATCGTTGTACAGTATCTCTCCATCTCTCTATCGTTGCATCTCTCCATCTCTCTATCGTTGTACAGTATCTCTCCATCTCTCTATCGTTGCATCTCTCCATCTCTCTATCGTTGTACAGTATCTCTCCATCTCTCTATCGTTGCATCTCTCCATCTCTCTATCGTTGTACAGTATCTCTCCATCTCTCTATCGTTGTACAGTATCTCTCCATCTCTCTATCGTTGTACAGTATCTCTCCATCTCTCTATCGTTGTACAGTATCTCTCCATCTCTCTATTGTTGTACAGTATCTCTTCATCTCTCTATCGTTGTACAGTATCTCTCCATCTCTCTATCGTTGTACAGTATCTCTCCATCTCTCTATCGTTGTACAGTATCTCTCCATCTCTCTATCGTTGTACAGTATCTCTCCATCTCTCTATCGTTGTACAGTATCTCTCCATCTCTGCATCTCTCCATCTCTCTATCGTTGTACAGTATCTCTCCATCTCTGCATCGTTGTACAGTATCTCTCCATCTCTCCATCTCTCTATCGTTGTACAGTATCTCTCTATCGTTGTACAGTATCTCTCCATCTCTCTATTGTTGTACAGTATCTCTCTATCGTTGTACAGTATCTCTCCATCTCTCTATTGTTGTACAGTATCTCTGCATCTCTCTATCGTTGTCCAGTATCTCTCCATCTCTGCATCGTTGTCCAGTATCTCTCCATATCTGCATCGTTGTAGGGTATCTCTCCATCTCTCTATAGTTGTCCAGTATCTCTCCATCTCTGCATCGTTGTCCAGTATCTCTCCATCTCTGCATCGTTGTACAGTATCTCTCCATCTCTGCATCGTTGTACAGTATCTCTCCATCTCTCTATCGTTGTACAGTATCTCTCCATCTCTCTATCGTTGTACAGTATCTCTCCATCTCTCTATCGTTGTACAGTATCTCTGCATCTCTCTATCGTTGTCCAGTATCTCTCCATCTCTCTATTGTTGTACAGTATCTCTGCATCTCTCTATCGTTGTCCAGTATCTCTCCATCTCTCTATCGTTGTACAGTATCTCTCCATCTCTCTATCGTTGTACAGTATCTCTCCATCTCTCTATCGTTGTCCAGTATCTCTCCATCTCTCTATCGTTGTCCAGTATCTCTCCATCTCTCTATTGTTGTACAGTATCTCTGCATCTCTCTATCGTTGTCCAGTATCTCTCCATCTCTCTATTGTTGTACAGTATCTCTCCATCTCTCTATCGTTGTACAGTATCTCTCCATCTCTGCATCGTTGTACAGTATCTCTCCATCTCTCTATCGTTGTACAGTATCTCTCCATCTCTGCATCGTTGTACAGTATCTCTCCATCTCTCTATCGTTGTACAGTATCTCTCCATCTCTCTATCGTTGTACAGTATCTCTCCATCTCTCTATCGTTGTACAGTATCTCTGCATCTCTCTATCGTTGTCCAGTATCTCTCCATCTCTCTATTGTTGTACAGTATCTCTGCATCTCTCTATTGTTGTACAGTATCTCTCCATCTCTCTATCGTTGTACAGTATCTCTCCATCTCTGCATCGTTGTACAGTATCTCTCCATCTCTCTATCGTTGTACAGTATCTCTCCATCTCTCTATCGTTGTAAAGTATCTCTCCATCTCTCTATCGTTGTACAGTATCTCTCCATCTCTGCATCTCTCCATCTCTCTATCGTTGTACAGTATCTCTCCATCTCTGCATCGTTGTACAGTATCTCTCCATCTCTCCATCTCTCTATCGTTGTACAGTATCTCTCTATCGTTGTACAGTATCTCTCCATCTCTCTATTGTTGTACAGTATCTCTCTATCGTTGTACAGTATCTCTCCATCTCTCTATTGTTGTACAGTATCTCTGCATCTCTCTATCGTTGTCCAGTATCTCTCCATCTCTGCATCGTTGTCCAGTATCTCTCCATCTCTGCATCGTTGTACAGTATCTCTCCATCTCTCTATCGTTGTCCAGTATCTCTCCATCTCTGCATCGTTGTCCAGTATCTCTCCATCTCTGCATCGTTGTACAGTATCTCTCCATCTCTCTATCGTTGTACAGTATCTCTCCATCTCTCTATCGTTGTACAGTATCTCTTCATCTCTCTATCGTTGTACAGTATCTCTGCATCTCTCTATCGTTGTCCAGTATCTCTCCATCTCTCTATCGTTGTACAGCATCTCTCCATCTCTCTATCGTTGTCCAGTATCTCTCCATCTCTCTATTGTTGTACAGTATCTCTGCATCTCTCTATCGTTGTCCAGTATCTCTCCATCTCTCTATTGTTGTACAGTATCTCTGCATCTCTCTATCGTTGTCCAGTATCTCTCCATCTCTCTATTGTTGTACAGTATCTCTCCATCTCTCTATCGTTGTACAGTATCTCTCCATCTCTCTATCGTTGTACAGTATCTCTCCATCTCTCTATCGTTGTACAGTATCTCTCCATCTCTGCATCGTTGTACAGTATCTCTCCATCTCTCTATCGTTGTACAGTATCTCTCCATCTCTCTATCGTTGTACAGTATCTCTCCATCTCTCTATCGTTGTACAGTATCTCTGCATCTCTCTATCGTTGTCCAGTATCTCTCCATCTCTCTATTGTTGTACAGTATCTCTGCATCTCTCTATTGTTGTACAGTATCTCTCCATCTCTCTATCGTTGTACAGTATCTCTCCATCTCTGCATCGTTGTACAGTATCTCTCCATCTCTCTATCGTTGTACAGTATCTCTCCATCTCTCTATCGTTGTACAGTATCTCTCCATCTCTCTATCGTTGTACAGTATCTCTGCATCTCTCTATTGTTGTACAGTATCTCTCCATCTCTCTATCGCTGTACAGTATCTCTCCATCTCTCTATCGTTGTACAGTATCTCTTCATCTCTCTATCGTTGTACAGTATCTCTCCATCTCTGCATCGTTGTACAGTATCTCTCCATCTCTCTATCGTTGTACAGTATCTCTCCATCTCTCTATCGTTGTACAGTATCTCTCCATCTCTCTATCGTTGTACAGTATCTCTCCATCTCTCTATCGTTGTACAATATCTCTCCATCTCTCTATCGTTGTACAGTATCTCTGCATCTCTCTATCGTTGTCCAGTATCTCTCCATCTCTCTATTGTTGTACAGTATCTCTGCATCTCTCTATTGTTGTACAGTATCTCTCCATCTCTCTATCGTTGTACAGTATCTCTCCATCTCTGCATCGTTGTACAGTATCTCTCCATCTCTCTATCGTTGTACAGTATCTCTCCATCTCTCTATCGTTGTACAGTATCTCTCCATCTCTCTATCGTTGTACAGTATCTCTCCATCTCTCTATCGTTGTACAGTATCTCTCCATCTCTCTATCGTTGTACAGTATCTCTCCATCTCTCTATCGTTGTACAGTATCTCTTCATCTCTCTATCGTTGTACAGTATCTCTTCATCTCTCTATCGTTGTACAGTATCTCTTCATCTCTCTATCGTTGTCCAGTATCTCTCCATCTCTCTATTGTTGTACAGTATCTCTCCATCTCTCTATCGTTGTATCTCTTCATCTCTCTATCGTTGTACAGTATCTCTTCATCTCTCTATCGTTGTACAGTATCTCTTCATCTCTCTATCGTTGTACAGTATCTCTCCATCTCTCTATCGTTGTACAGTATCTCTCCATCTCTCTATCGTTGTACAGTATCTCTTCATCTCTCTATCGTTGTACAGTATCTCTCTATCGTTGTACAGTATCTCTCCATCTCTCTATCGTTGTACAGTATCTCTCTATCGTTGTACAGTATCTCTCCATCTCTCTATCGTTGTACAGTATCTCTCCATCTCTCTATCGTTGTACAGTATCTCTCCATCTCTCTATCGTTGTACAGTATCTCTCTATCGTTGTACAGTATCTCTCCATCTCTCTATCGTTGTACAGTATCTCTCCATCTCTCTATCGTTGTACAGTATCTCTCCATCTCTCTATCGTTGTACAGTATCTCTCCATCTCTCTATCGTTGTACAGTATCTCTCCATCTCTCTATCGTTGTACAGTATCTCTCCATCTCTGCATCGTTGTACAGTATCTCTCCATCTCTCTATCGTTGTCCAGTATCTCTCCATCTCTGCATCGTTGTACAGTATCTCTCCATCTCTCTATCGTTGTCCAGTATCTCTCCATCTCTCTATCGTTGTACAGTATCTCTCCATCTCTGCATCGTTGTACAGTATCTCTCCATCTCTCTATCGTTGTACAGTATCTCTCCATCTCTCTATCGTTGTACAGTATCTCTCCATCCCTCTATCGTTGTACAGTATCTCTCCATCTCTCTATTGTTGTACAGTATCTCTTCATCTTTCTATCGTTGTACAGTATCTCTCCATCTCTCTATCGTTGTACAGTATCTCTTCATCTCTCTATCGTTGTACAGTATCTCTTCATCTCTCTATCGTTGTACAGTATCTCTGCATCTCTGCATCGTTGTACAGTATCTCTCCATCTCTCTATCGTTGTACAGTATCTCTCCATCTCTCTATCGTTGTACAGTATCTCTTCATCTCTCTATCGTTGTACAGTATCTCTTCATCTCTCTATCGTTGTACAGTATCTCTTCATCTCTCTATCGTTGTACAGTATCTCTGCATCTCTGCATCGTTGTACAGTATCTCTCCATCGCTCTATCGTTGTACAGTATCTCTTCATCTCTCTATCGTTGTACAGTATCTCTTCATCTCTCTATCGTTGTACAGTATCTCTTCATCTCTCTATCGTTGTACAGTAACTCTTCATCTCTGCATCGTTGTACAGTATCTCTTCATCTCTCTATCGTTGTACAGTATCTCTGCATCTCTCCACTCTCCACTGTCAATAACTGTTGTTATTGATTGCGATGCTGATGGACTGCTGTGTTCTCTCCCCAGGACAACCAGACAGACAGTGGGATGGTTCTGGCGTCAGAGGAGTTTGACATGATCCAACACGAACACAGAGGAGCCAAGTATGTTTGACACACCAATAATATCATGCCCTTAAAATGGCAAGGCGCATGTCTGTCTGTGTGGGTCCTGTCTGTTTAAAAAAATAATAATAATAATAATATCATCATATCATCTGTCTCCCCTCCTCTCCCACCTCCCCCTTCTCCTCTCCTCCCCTCATCTCCCACCTCCCCCTTCTCCTCTCCCACCTCCTCCCCTCCTCCCCCACCTCCTCCCCTCTCCACTCCTCTCCCACCTCCTCCCCTCTCCCACCTCCTCCCCTCTCCTTTCCTCCCCACCTCCTCTCCCCTCCCCTCCTCTCCCCTCCTCCCCCACCTCCTCTCCCACCTCCTCCCCTCTCTCCCACCTCCTCTCCCCTCCTCTCCCACCTCCTCCCCTCTCCCCTCCTCTCCCACCTCCTCTCCCCTCCTCTCCCACCTCCTCCCCTCTCCCCTCCTCTCCCACCTCCTCTCCTCTCCCCTCCTCTCCCACCTCCTCTCCCCTCCTCTCCTCCCCTCTCCCCTCCTCTCCCACCTCCTCTCCCCTCCTCCCCTCTCCCCTCTCCCCTACCTCCTCCCCTCTCTTCTCTCCCCTCCTCCCCCACCTCCTCTCCCACCTCCTCCCCTCTCTCCCACCCCCTCTCCCCTCCTCTCCCACCTCCTCTCCCCTCCTCTCCCACCTCCTCTCCCCTCCTCTCCTCCCCTCTCCCCTCCTCTCCCACCTCCTCTCCCCTCCTCCCCTCTCCCCTCTCCCCTACCTCCACCCCTCTCTTCTCTCCCCTCCTCCCCCACCTCCTCTCCCACCTCCTCCCCTCTCCCCTCCCCCCCTCTCCCCTCCTCTCCCACCTCCTCTCCTCTCCCCTCCCCTCCCCCCCTCTCTTCTCTCCCCTCCTCCCCCACCTCCTCTCCCACCTCCTCCCCTCTCCTCTCCCCTCCTCTCCCCTCCTCTCCTCTCCTCTCCTCTCCCCTCCTCTCCTCCCCTCCCCTCTCCCCTCCTCTCCCACCTCCTCTCCCACCTCCTCCCCTCTCCCCTCCTCTCCCACCTCCTCTCCTCTCCCCTCCTCTCCCACCTCCTCTCCCCTCCTCTCCTCCCCTCTCCCCTCCTCTCCCACCTCCTCTCCCCTCCTCCCCTCTCCCCTCTCCCCTACCTCCTCCCCTCTCTTCTCTCCCCTCCTCCCCCACCTCCTCTCCCACCTCCTCCCCTCTCTCCCACCCCCTCTCCCCTCCTCTCCCACCTCCTCTCCCCTCCTCTCCCACCTCCTCTCCCCTCCTCTCCTCCCCTCTCCCCTCCTCTCCCACCTCCTCTCCCCTCCTCCCCTCTCCCCTCTCCCCTACCTCCTCCCCTCTCTTCTCTCCCCTCCTCCCCCACCTCCTCTCCCACCTCCTCCCCTCTCTCCCACCCCCTCTCCCCTCCTCTCCCACCTCCTCTCCCCTCCTCTCCCACCTCCTCTCCCCTCCTCTCCTCCCCTCTCCCCTCCTCTCCCACCTCCTCTCCCCTCCTCCCCTCTCCCCTCTCCCCTACCTCCTCCCCTCTCTTCTCTCCCCTCCTCCCCCACCTCCTCTCCCACCTCCTCCCCTCTCCCCTCCCCCCCTCTCCCCTCCTCTCCCACCTCCTCTCCTCTCCCCTCCCCTCCCCTCCTCTCCTCTCCCCTCCTCCCCTTTCCCCTCCTCTCCCACCTCCTCTCCCCTCCTGCCCTCTCCCCTCTCCCCTACCTCCTCCCCTCTCTTCTCTCCCCTCCTCCCCCACCTCCTCTCCCACCTCCTCCCCTCTCCTCTCCCCTCCTCTCCCCTCCTCTCCCCTCCTCTCCCACCTCCTCTCCCCTCCTCTCCCCTCCTCTCCTCTCCCCTCCTCTCCCACCTCCTCTCCCCTCCCCTCCTCTCCTCTCCCCCCAGTAGTACAGAGCGCCTGGTGGTGGTAGAGTCCAGCGGTTCCAGACACCGACCAGCCTTCCTCTCCCAGCTCTCTGGACAGACCTTTTACAACAACGAGTATGGTCAGCTGTCAGAGGAGGGCAGGGTCCTGGACTTCTTCTCCTCCCCTGATGATACACGCTGCCTCGCATCCTCCAACCTGTGATGTCTCATTATCACCATCTCAGTGGGCTAGCCCCTCCCCCTCCAACCTGTAATGTTATCATCTCAGTGGGCTAGCCCCTCCCCCTCCAACCTGTGATGTCTCATTATCATCATCTCAGTGGGCTAGCCCCTCCCCCTCCAATATCATCATTATCATCATCTCAGTGGGCTAGCCCCTCCCCCTCCAACCTGTGATTGATTACAGTGGGTTCTAACAGTTTGGAATCCTAACTGAATATTGCTGCTTCACTATTTTTCAAGAAAGTAGCAATATTAATTTGGGATTCCAATCTTGCTAGCCACAAGGGTTGGGAGTATGTTGTAGTATACTCAATTCCCTGTGTGTCACTCCTTCCCCTCTTCATGGCCTGGTGGCCCATATTGGACTGAGCCGTCTGTGCCTGCAGTTCTCTATCCAACCACTGGGTGGCAGTAGTATGTCAAACCCAAAGTATTTTATGTCAACCACAGTTCAGATTTGTATCTTTATACAGAGTAAGCTTCTTTTGTTTATTTGTACAAAAATATGAAAATAAAAAAAGGCAATATATCTTCTTTAGTCATGTCTCACATGTTATTTTGTTAATAATAATTATGATTGCGATATGGGAAGTGTCCAAATTACAGTATGTGAGTCTGATCTGTTACATCTCATGATTAGGTCACTGTAGAGTGAGGAGGAGTGTTCAGAGAATGGACTGGATGTAATATATGAAGACCAGAGATGTAATATATGAAGACCAGAGATGTAATGTATGAAGACCAGAGATGTAATATATGAAGACCAGAGATGTAATGTATGAAGACCAGAGATGTAATATATGAAGACCAGAGATGTAATGTATGAAGACCAGAGATGTAATATATGAAGACCAGAGATGTAATGTATGAAGACCAGAGATGTAATGTATGAAGACCAGAGATGTAATATATGAAGACCAGAGATGTAATATATGAAGACCAGAGATGTAATGCATGAAGACCAGAGATGTAATATATGAAGACCAGAGATGTAATATATGAAGACCAGAGATGTAATATATGAAGACCAGAGATGTAATGCATGAAGACCAGAGATGTAATATATGAAGACCAGAGATGTAATATATGAAGACCAGAGATGTAATATATGAAGACCAGAGATGTAATATATGAAGACCAGAGATGTAATGCATGAAGACCAGAGATGTAATATATGAAGACCAGAGATGTAATATATGAAGACCAGAGATGTAATATATGAAGACCAGAGATGTAATATATGAAGACCAGAGATGTAATATATGAAGACCAGAGATGTAATATATGAAGACCAGAGATGTAATATATGAAGACCAGAGATGTAATATATGAAGACCAGAGATGTAATATATGAAGACCAGAGATGTAATATATGAAGACCAGAGATGTAATATATGAAGACCAGAGATGTAATATATGAAGACCAGAGATGTAATATATGAAGACCAGAGATGTAATATATGAAGACCAGAGATGTAATGTATGAAGACCAGAGATGTAATATATGAAGACCAGAGATGTAATGTATGAAGACCAGAGATGTAATGTATGAAGACCAGAGATGTAATGTATGAAGACCAGAGATGTAATGTATGAAGACCAGAGATGTAATATATGAAGACCAGAGATGTAATATATGAAGACCAGAGATGTAATATATGAAGACCAGAGATGTAATATATGAAGACCAGAGATGTAATGCATGAAGACCAGAGATGTAATATATGAAGACCAGAGATGTAATATATGAAGACCAGAGATGTAATATATGAAGACCAGAGATGTAATATATGAAGACCAGAGATGTAATGTATGAAGACCAGAGATGTAATATATGAAGACCAGAGATGTAATATATGAAGACCAGAGATGTAATGTATGAAGACCAGAGATGAAGACCAGAGATGTAATATATGAAGACCAGAGATGTAATGTATGAAGACCAGAGATGAAGACCAGAGATGTAATATATGAAGACCAGAGATGTAATATATGAAGACCAGAGATGTAATATATGAAGACCAGAGATGTAATATATGAAGACCAGAGATGTAATATATGAAGACCAGAGATGTAATATATGAAGACCAGAGATGTAATATATGAAGACCAGAGATGTAATATATGAAGACCAGAGATGTAATATATGAAGACCAGAGATGTAATATATGAAGACCAGAGATGAAGACCAGAGATGTAATGTATGAAGACCAGAGATGTAATATATGAAGACCAGAGATGTAATATGTGAAGACCAGAGATGTAATATGTGAAGACCAGAGATGTAATATATGAAGACCAGAGATGTAATATATGAAGACCAGAGATGTAATATATGAAGACCAGAGATGTAATATATGAAGACCAGAGATGTAATATATGAAGACCAGAGATGTAATATATGAAGACCAGAGATGTAATATGTGAAGACCAGAGATGTAATGTGTGAAGACCAGAGATGTAATATATGAAGACCAGAGATGTAATGTATGAAGACCAGAGATGTAATATATGAAGACCAGAGATGTAATATATGAAGACCAGAGATGTAATGTATGAAGACCAGAGATGTAATGTATGAAGACCAGAGATGTAATATATGAAGACCAGAGATGTAATATATGAAGACCAGAGATGTAATATATGAAGACCAGAGATGTAATATATGAAGACCAGAGATGTAATATATGAAGACCAGAGATGTAATATATGAAGACCAGAGATGTAATGTATGAAGACCAGAGATGTAATATATGAAGACCAGAGATGTAATATATGAAGACCAGAGATGTAATATATGAAGACCAGAGATGTAATATATGAAGACCAGAGATGTAATGTATGAAGACCAGAGATGTAATATATGAAGACCAGAGATGTAATGCATGAAGACCAGAGATGTAATATATGAAGACCAGAGATGTAATATATGAAGACCAGAGATGTAATGTATGAAGACCAGAGATGTAATATATGAAGACCAGAGATGTAATATATGAAGACCAGAGATGTAATATATGAAGACCAGAGATGTAATATATGAAGACCAGAGATGTAATGTATGAAGACCAGAGATCTAATATATGAAGACCAGAGATGTAATATATGAAGACCAGAGATGTAATATATGAAGACCAGAGATGTAATATATGAAGACCAGAGATGTAATGTATGAAGACCAGAGATGTAATGTATGAAGACCAGAGATGTAATATATGAAGACCAGAGATGTAATGCATGCTGGTGACTTAATGTCTCTCCTCGAGATGATTTAACTGGCTCACACAGGTCTGTGTTGGTATCACTCTACTGGCATCTCTCAAGTGTGCATCCCAAATGGCACCCTATTCCCCACTGAGTGCACTACTTCTGACCAAGACCCTTGGGACTCTAGGGAAAAGTAGTGCACTTTATAGGGAATAGAGTGCCAAGTGGGACAGAACAAAGGTAGAGGAGCAACCATGCACCTGACTGAAGGAGGGATGAGGGAGAGAATAAAAGGAGTCATCAACGATAGCATTTTGACAAAGATGACTGAGTAAAAGCCTCTTGACATAATGTGGTCTCAGCTGAGATAGGACAGAACAACGGAGATCAACGACATGTGGTCTCAGATATCTGCAGTCAGCTAAACAATTACTCCCTTTATCAGTGAGGGGCGTAGGACTGGTGACTAAGATGAGGTGACAGTGTAAAACAACCCAGACACAGCGACCTACATGTGGACTGAATCAGGGAGCTGAACCCAGACACAGCCAGCGAGCTACATGTGGACTGAATCAGGGAGCTGAACCCAGACACAGCCAGCGAGCTACATGTGGACTGAATCAGGGAGCTGAACCCAGACACAGCTAGCTACATGTGGACTGAATCAGGGAGCTGAACCCAGACACAGCTAGCTACATGTGGACTGAATCAGGGAGTTGAACCCAGACACAGCGAGCTACATGTGGACTGAATCAGGGAGCTGAACCCAGACACAGCGAGCTACATGTGGACTGAATCAGGGAGCTGAACCCAGACACAGCCAGCGAGCTACATGTGGACTGAATCAGGGAGCTGAACCCAGACACAGCTAGCTACATGTGGACTGAATCAGGGAGCTGAACCCAGACACAGCTAGCTACATGTGGACTGAATCAGGGAGCTGAACCCAGACACAGCTAGCTACATGTGGACTGAATCAGGGAGCTGAACCCAGACACAGCTAGCTACATGTGGACTGAATCAGGGAGCTGAACCCAGACACAGCTAGCTACATGTGGACTGAATCAGGGAGTTGAACCCAGACACAGCGAGCTACATGTGGACTGAATCAGGGAGCTGAACCCAGACACAGCGAGCTACATGTGGACTGAATCAGGGAGCTGAACCCAGACACAGCCAGCGAGCTACATGTGGACTGAATCAGGAAGCTGAACCCAGACACAGCGAGCTACATGTGGACTGAATCAGGGAGCTGAACCCAGACACAGCCAGCGAGCTACATGTGGACTGAATCAGGGAGCTGAACCCAGACACAGCTAGCTACATGTGGACTGAATCAGGGAGTTGAACCCAGACACAGTGAGCTACATGTGGACTGAATCAGGGAGCTGAACCCAGACACAGCGAGCTACATGTGGACTGAATCAGGGAGCTGAACCCAGACACAGCTAGCTACATGTGGACTGAATCAGGGAGCTGAACCCAGACACAGCCAGCGAGCTATATGTGGACTGAATCAGGGAGCTGAACCCAGACACAGCGAGCTACATGTGGACTGAATCAGGGAGCTGAACCCAGACACAGCCAGCGAGCTACATGTGGACTGAATCAGGGAGTTGAACCCAGACACAGCGAGCTACATGTGGACTGAATCAGGGAGCTGAACCCAGACACAGCGAGCTACATGTGGACTGAATCAGGGAGCTGAACCCAGACACAGCCAGCGAGCTACATGTGGACTGAATCAGGGATCTGAACCCAGACACAGCTAGCTACATGTGGACTGAATCAGGGAGCTGAACCCAGACACAGCTAGCTACATGTGGACTGAATCAGGGAGCTGAACCCAGACACAGCTAGCTACATGTGGACTGAATCAGGGAGCTGAACCCAGACACAGCTAGCTACATGTGGACTGAATCAGGGAGCTGAACCCAGACACAGCTAGCTACATGTGGACTGAATCAGGGAGTTGAACCCAGACACAGCCAGCGAGCTACATGTGGACTGAATCAGGAAGCTGAACCCAGACACAGCGAGCTACATGTGGACTGAATCAGGGAGCTGAACCCAGACACAGCCAGCGAGCTACATGTGGACTGAATCAGGGAGCTGAACCCAGACACAGCTAGCTACATGTGGACTGAATCAGGGAGTTGAACCCAGACACAGTGAGCTACATGTGGACTGAATCAGGGAGCTGAACCCAGACACAGCGAGCTACATGTGGACTGAATCAGGGAGCTGAACCCAGACACAGCTAGCTACATGTGGACTGAATCAGGGAGCTGAACCCAGACACAGCCAGCGAGCTATATGTGGACTGAATCAGGGAGCTGAACCCAGACACAGCGAGCTACATGTGGACTGAATCAGGGAGCTGAACCCAGACACAGCCAGCGAGCTACATGTGGACTGAATCAGGGAGTTGAACCCAGACACAGCGAGCTACATGTGGACTGAATCAGGGAGCTGAACCCAGACACAGCGAGCTACATGTGGACTGAATCAGGGAGCTGAACCCAGACACAGCCAGCGAGCTACATGTGGACTGAATCAGGGATCTGAACCCAGACACAGCCAGCGAGCTACATGTGGACTGAATCAGGAAGCTGAACCCAGACACAGCGAGCTACATGTGGACTGAATCAGGGAGCTGAACCCAGACACAGCCAGCGAGCTACATGTGGACTGAATCAGGGAGCTGAACCCAGACACAGCTAGCTACATGTGGACTGAATCAGGGAGTTGAACCCAGACACAGTGAGCTACATGTGGACTGAATCAGGGAGCTGAACCCAGACACAGCGAGCTACATGTGGACTGAATCAGGGAGCTGAACCCAGACACAGCTAGCTACATGTGGACTGAATCAGGGAGCTGAACCCAGACACAGCCAGCGAGCTATATGTGGACTGAATCAGGGAGCTGAACCCAGACACAGCGAGCTACATGTGGACTGAATCAGGGAGCTGAACCCAGACACAGCGAGCTACATGTGGACTGAATCAGGGAGCTGAACCCAGACACAGCCAGCGAGCTACATGTGGACTGAATCAGGGAGTTGAACCCAGACACAGCGAGCTACATGTGGACTGAATCAGGGAGTTGAACCCAGACACAGCGAGCTGCATGTGGACTGAATCAGGGAGCTGAACCCAGACACAGCCAGCGAGCTACATGTGGACTGAATCAGGGAGCTGAAGTCAACACTGCAAGGTTAACACTCGTAGAACATAGAACTACAATGGGCTCCAGTTCTGTGTGTGGACTGAAGTCAACATTACCACTCCTCGGCAGAGTGGACCTATAGAACTACAATGGGCTCCAGTTCTGTGTGTGGACTGCAGTCAACATTACCACTCCTCGGCAGAGTGGACCTATAGAACTACAATGGGCTCCAGTTCTGTGTGTGGACTGATGTCAACATTACCACACCTCGGCAGAGTGGACCTATAGAACTACAATGGGCTCCAGTTCTGTGTGTGGACTGAAGTCAACATTACCACACCTCGGCAGAGTGGACCTATAGAACTACAATGGGCTCCAGTTCTGTATGTGGACTGAAGTCAACATTACCACACCTCGGCAGAGTGGACCTATAGAACTACAATGGGCTCCAGTTCTGTGTGTGGACTGAAGTCAACATTACCACACCTCGGCAGAGTGGACCTATAGAACTACAATGGGCTCCAGTTCTGTGTGTGGACTGAAGTCAACATTACCACACCTCGGCAGAGTGGACCTATAGAACTACAATGGGCTCCAGTTCTGTGTGTGGACTGAAGTCAACATTACCACTTCTCGGCAGAGTGGACCTATAGAACTACAATGGGCTCCAGTTCTGTGTGTGGACTGAAGTCAACATTACCACTCCTCGGCAGAGTGGACCTATAGAACTACAATGGGCTCCAGTTCTGTGTGTGGACTGAAGTCAACATTACCACTTCTCGGCAGAGTGGACCTATAGAACTACAATGGGCTCCAGTTCTGTGTGTGGACTGAAGTCAACATTACCACTCCTCGGCAGAGTGGACCTATAGATGGGCTCCAGTTCTGTGTGTGGAGTGGACCTATAGATGGGCTCCAGTTCTGTGTGTGGAGTGGACCTATAGATGGGCTCCAGTTCTGTGTGTGGAGTGGACCTATAGAACTACAATGGGCTCCAGTTCTGTGTGTGGACTGAAGTCAACATTACCACACCTCGGCAGAGTGGACCTATAGATGGGCTCCAGTTCTGTGTGTGGACTGAAGTCAACATTACCACACCTCGGCAGAGTGGACCTATAGATGGGCTCCAGTTCTGTGTGTGGACTGAAGTCAACATTACCACACCTCGGCAGAGTGGACCTATAGATGGGCTCCAGTTCTGTGTGTGGACTGAAGTCAACATTACCACACCTCGGCAGAGTGGACCTATAGATGGGCTCCAGTTCTGTGTGTGGACTGAAGTCAACATTACCACACCTCGGCAGAGTGGACCTATAGATGGACTCCAGTTCTGTGTGTGGACTGAAGTCAACATTACCACTCCTCGGCAGAGTGGACCTATAGATGGGCTCCAGTTCTGTGTGTGGACTGAAGTCAACATTACCACACCTCGGCAGAGTGGACCTATAGATGGGCTCCAGTTCTGTGTGTGGAGTGGACCTATAGATGGGCTCCAGTTCTGTGTGTGGAGTGGACCTATAGATGGGCTCCAGTTCTGTGTGTGGAGTGGACCTATAGAACTACAATGGGATCCAGTTCTGTGTGTGGACTGAAGTCAACATTACCACACCTCGGCAGAGTGGACCTATAGATGGGCTCCAGTTCTGTGTGTGGACTGAAGTCAACATTACCACACCTCGGCAGAGTGGACCTATAGATGGGCTCCAGTTCTGTGTGTGGACTGAAGTCAACATTACCACACCTCGGCAGAGTGGACCTATAGATGGGCTCCAGTTCTGTGTGTGGACTGAAGTCAACATTACCACACCTCGGCAGAGTGGACTTATAGATGGGCTCCAGTTCTGTGTGTGGACTGAAGTCAACATTACCACACCTCGGCAGAGTGGACCTATAGATGGGCTCCAGTTCTGTGTGTGGACTGAAGTCAACATTACCACACCTCGGCAGAGTGGACCTATAGATGGGCTCCAGTTCTGTGTGTGGACTGAAGTCAACATTACCACACCTCGGCAGAGTGGACCTATAGATGGACTCCAGTTCTGTGTGTGGACTGAAGTCAACATTACCACACCTCTGCAGAGTGGACCTATAGATGGGCTCCAGTTCTGTGTGTGGAGTGGACCTATAGATGGGCTCCAGTTCTGTGTGTGGACTGTTGCCACTAAAGTACAAATCAAACAAATACGTCTGTATAAAAAAATGTTTAAAAAATAATAATAGTGTCAGTTTTATGCAACACGTTTTCACTGGCTTGGAATATTCCAGGCCGATTGGGTAAGGACAGCGAGTAACTAGATCAGTCTCTAAAAGGAAGGCGCCTGAATAGTCTGAGGTCAGTGCTTGTCTGTTGTCATGAGGAAGTAGGAACTAGAACACCGCGGTTGCTAAGGTAACTTTACTGGTAGTACAACGGGTTGTTTCAGTGATGACACGTCATCGGATTCTTTCATAACAGGAACATGTCTGACCTAGTCCAGAAATACCAGTTTTAACAAAGACTTCAATGGCCTTCATCTTAGTTGGCATGGTAGCGATGAGACCATCGATAAAGTACATCTTGACGGAATCCCAAATGGCACCCTATTCCCTGTGTAGTGCACTACTTTGATCATAGCTTTACGGGCCCTGGTCTAAAAGTCATGCACTACATTGGCGATAGAAGGGCTATATCCCAAATGTCACCCTAACTAAAAACAGTTCCCTCCTTTCCCACAGAAACCCAGTAACAAGGTCAAACGGATAATACCGAATTGTTATCCTTTTCAAATCAAAAGAACACAACACATTTACATACAGTGTAAAATATAATACGAAACTAAGAAAATACTATTCTTTTGGCAAAAATAAGACATCCAAATCCTTTAAAAATTCACAGAAAGAAAAACAAAATGGGTGAAAGCAACAACAATGTCAGAACAGAAGGATGAGACACGGACACTGAACAGACAGTCAGTCACAATGCATTTTGGGAAACATTCTAGAAAAAGGAGAGGAGGCGGGGCAGAAAACACTGACCACTGATTGGCAAAGTTGTTGCTGGTCTATAATTCAGCCAATACCGTGACAGATTCAGCATTAAGAAAACCCTGGTTCAGTCAACATTGAAAACAACATTTACAGAACGCTGAAAATACATTTGTGAGACACGACATGGGCTTCACAAACCTAAAGGCACAACTTGTGATGTTCCTACAGTCGACCCCATCCATCCCGTTGTCATATGGGGAAATATAAGGCCAGTATCTCAATTGTATAAAGTCTTGTCTCCTTGTCTCCTTTCCTTAATCTGCTAGGACAGATGAAGGAATGAATGCCTCAGTGGGTAGAGCATGGCACTTCTAATACCAGGATGGTGGGTTCGATTCCCGTTGGGGCCTCCCATAAAGAAAATGTGTACCATGAATGCTTTGGAAAAGACCGTCAGCTAAATGGTATATTATTATTATTATTCTAGCAGGTGAAGGAGAGGAAGCCTGTAGACTATTGAGATACACCCTTCAGGAGAGGAAGCCTGTAGACTATTGAGATACACCCTTCTGGATGTTAGAAATACGTTTCATGGGGGCGTAGTGATACGTCCTCGGGACAGCGTAGTGATACGTCCTCGGGACAGCGTAGTGATACGTCCTCGGGACAGCGTAGTGATACGTCCTCGGGACAGCGTAGTGATACGTCCTCGGGACAGCGTAGTGATATGTCCTCGGACAGCGTAGTGATACGTCCTCGGGACAGCGTAGTGATACGTCCTCGGGACAGCGTAGTGATACGTCCTCGGGACAGCGTAGTGATACGTCCTCGGGACAGCGTAGTGATACGTCCTCGGGACATCTTTCCTATCTGGATCTTCTTCCAGGCCTCGGAGGCTGTGAATATACAGGAGTCTATGATGCCTGCTACCGTGAACGTCCCCCCGATGATAGCACAGATCTGGAGGGGAGAGGGGGGACAGGTCAGGAGTTAGGGTTTAACCGGGATGTGGACATGAAGCTAGGGTTAGCGGTTAAGGGTTAAGGGTTAGGGGTTAAGGGTTAGGGGTTAGGGGTAAGGGTTGGGGTTAAGGGTTGGGGTTAAGGGTTGGGGTTAGGGGTTAGGGTTAAGGGTTGGGGTTAAGGGTTTAGGGTTAGGGGTTTAGGGTTAAGGGTTAGGGGTTGGGGTTAAGGGTTAGGGTAACATACCGTAGTTATGAACCGGTAAAGAGGTTGTCTCTTCTCTGTGTACATGACTGATTGGACTGAGGTCATAGCGATACCAGATAGCTGGGATAATCCTTCCTGTGTGGCTATAGGCTACGTACTCCTGTAGGGGCGGGACAGAGAGAGAGAAGACATGTTTACTGGTTGGTTACAATATGTAATGTTATTATAGGCTATGTACTCCTGTAGGGGCGGGACAGAGAGAAGACATGTTTACTGATTGGTTACAATATGTAATGTTATTATAGGCTACGTACTCCTGTAGGGGCGGGACAGAGAGAAGACATGTTTACTGATTGGTTACAATATGTAATGTTATTATAGGCTACGTACTCCTGTAGGGGCGGGACAGAGAGAAGACATGTTTACTGATTGGTTACAATATGTAATGTTATTATAGGCTACGTACTCCTGTAGGGGCAGGACAGAGAGAAGACATGTTTACTGATTGGTTACAATATGTAATGTTATTATAGGCTACGTACTCCTGTAGGGGCGGGACAGAGAGAAGACATGTTTACTGATTGGTTACAATATGTAATGTTATTATAGGCTACGTACTCCTGTAGGGGCGGGACAGAGAGAAGACATGTTTACTGATTGGTTACAATATGTAATGTTATTATAGGCTACGTACTCCTGTAGGGGCGGGACAGAGAGAAGACATGTTTACTGATTGGTTACAATATGTAATGTTATTATAGGCTACGTACTCCTGTAGGGGCGGGACAGAGAGAAGACATGTTTACTGATTGGTTACAATATGTAATGTTATTAGCATAACGTGTTTTTATCTTTGATGTTTTTTTAAACTGTTGTCGTCTTTGACTAAGTCTCTCTTGAAAAGTCCAGATAACTCCTAGATAATGTCGCTGTTCTCCATGTTGTACACACACACACACACACACACACACACACACACACACACACACACACACACACACACACACACACACACACACACACACACCACCTTAGAGGAGCATGGCATGAACACATCCACACCAGGAACTATGTCCACTGGCCAGAGAATAGCTTCCACAAAGCTGAGAACGATCTGAGAGACAAAGCAAGAAGGACCTTCTCTGCCCTCAAAAGGAACATTAAATTCAACATACCAATTAGGATCTGGCTAAAAATACTTAAATCAGTCATAGAGCCCATTGCCCTTTATGGTTGTGAGGTCTGGGGTCCACTCACCAACCAAGACTTCACAAAATGGGACAAACACTACATTTGGAAACAATATCCTCCGTGTACAACGTAGAACACCAAATAATGCATGCAGAGCAGAATTAGGCCGATACCCACTAATGATCAAAAATGATCAGAAAAGAGCTGTTAAATTCTACAACCACCTAAAAGGAAGCGATTCCCAAACCTTCCATAACAAAGCCATCACCTACAGAGAAACTAACCTGGGGAAGAGCCCCCTAAGTAAGCTGGTCCTGGGGCTCTGTTCACAAACACAAACACACCCCACAGAGCCCCAGGACAGCAGCACAATTAGACCCAACCAAATCATGAGAAAACAAAAAGAGAATTACTTGACACATTGGAAAGAATTAACAAAAAAACAGAGCAAACTAGAATACTATTTCTCTAAACAGAGAGTACACAGTGGCAGAATACCTGACCACTGTGACTGACCCAAACTTAAGGAAAGCTTTGACTATGTACAGACTCAGTGAGCATAGCCTTGCTATTGAGAAAGGCCGCCGTAGGCAGACATGGCTCTCAAGAGCCCACAAAATGAGGTAGGAACTGAGCTGCACTTCCTAACCTCCTGTCCAACGTATGACCATATTAGAGAGACATATTTCCCTCAGATTACACAGATCCACAAAGAATTTGAAAACAAACCCGATCTTGATAAACTCCCATATCTACTGGGTGAAATACCAGTGTTGCATCACAGCAGCAAGATTTGTGAGCTGTTGCCACGAGAAAAGGGCAACCAGTGAAGAACAAACACCATTGTAAATACAACCCATATTTATTTATTTTTATTTTCCCTTTATTTTAACTATTTGCACTTAATTACAACACTGTATATAGACATAATGACGTTTGAAATGTCTCTGTTCTTTAGAAACTTCTGTGAGTGTAATGTTTACTGCTCATTTTTATTGTTTATTTCACTTCTGTTTATTATCTACTTCACTTGCTTTGGCAAAGTAAACATGTTTACAGAACTGTACTGACCAGTGGTTTCTCCCCGAAGGCCAGTTTGTGTATGAGGTGTGTCATTTCAGGGCTCTGGGGCTGGGCTGTGGCGCTGTGGGTCGACACGTGGAAGTTACCTGGTACCTGGAGGGAGAGCACAACAACATAACCATACAGAGATGAGTAGGACACAGACTTTATATAACCCAGGAGTCCTGATACACAGCTAGTTGGAAGATCATTCAGTTCAGTAGAAAGTTCATCAGATAATCAAAGTACCACTGGATTGTGACGACAGTTAGAACTTGTTAGAAGCTCTGCTGACGTCAAACCGTATCCCAGAGGAGACAGGAGAGGAGACAGGAGAGGAGACAGGAGAAACACGCAGGAGAGGAGACAGGAGAAACACGCAGGAGAGGAGACAGGAGAAACACGCAGGAGAGGAGACAAGAGAGGAGACAGGAGAGGAGACAGGAGAGGAGACAGGAGAGGAGACAGGAGAAACACGCAGGAGAGGAGACAGGAGAAACACGCAGGAGAGGAGACAGGAGAGGAGACAGGAGAGACACACAGGAGAGGAGACAGGAGAGGAGACAGGAGAGGAGACAGGAGAAACACGCAGGAGAGGAGACAGGCCTCGAAATCTTCTGCTCTGATCAACCCATATTACAGTCACACCAAAGATATGTCTTCCAACCTCCCGTGATCCAGATTCACTATAAAGATCTCATATTTAGTATGAGACATTGAAATCAGTGGCCAAGTTAGTCTAGGCACATTATTAAAAATCCTTCACAATGGTGCCAACAGTCTGAAAAGAAAAAGCTGTCGTTCTGATGTCCCTTCACTACATCGACAGACAGGCCAATCACCTCTGGGAAAGAACACGGAGCGGCCAATCACCTCTGGGAAAGAACACGGAGCGGCCAATCACCTCTGGGAAAGAACACAGAGTGGCCAATCACCTCTGGGAAAGAACACGGAGCGGCCAATCAGATATAACAGGGGTCTCTCTGGGTAACTGGAGCTTTCTCAGGGTTCAGTGACGGTTGTGTGTGCAAACTGGAAAATCTATCTCAAGTCACCTGTGGTTTTGTTAGCTGTCAAATCAAATCAGATGTTATTGGTCACATAGTTAGCAGATGTTATTGGTCACATGGTTAGCAGATGTTAATGCGAGTGTAGCGAAATGTTTGTGTTTCTAGTTCCGACAGTGCAGTAATATCTAACAATTTCACAACAACTACCTTATAAACACAAGTGTAAAGGGGTGAATGAGAATATGTACATATAAATATATGGATGAGTGATGGCCGAGCGGCATAGGCAAAATGCAGTAGATGGTATAAAATACAGTATATACACATGAGATGAGTAATGTAGGGTATGTAAACATTATTAAAGTGGCATTATTTAAAGTGACTAGTGATACATTTATTACATTGGGTGCTGTAGGTGTCCTGGAGGGCAGGTAGTTTGCCCCCGGTGATGCGTTGTGCTCTCCTCTGGAGAGCCTTACGGTTGGGGGCGGAGCAGTTGCCATACCAGACGGTGATACAGCCCGACAGGATGCTGTCAATTGTGCATCTGTAAAAGTTTGAGGGTCTTAGGTGACAAGCCAAATTTCTTCAGCCTCCTGAGGTTGGTGCATGGCCACGCAGTCATGGGTGAACAGGGAGTACAGGAGAGGGCTGAGAACGCACCCTTGTGGGGCCCCAGTGTTGAGGATCAGCGGGGTGGAGATGTTGTTTCCTACCTTCCCTACCTGGGGGCGGCCTGTCAGAAATTCCAGGACCCAGTCGAGACCCCACCCTGTGTAGTCGAAGAACAGCCTTCTGACGTGTCCAGATGGGATAGGGTTAGGGCAGTGTGCAGTGTGATGCCGATTGCATCGTCTGTGGACCTGTTGGGGCAGTAAGCAAACTGAAGTGGGTCTAGGCTATCAGGTGGGGTGGAGGTGATCTGGTCCTTGACTAGTATCTCATGATGACAGAAGTGAGTGCAATGGGGCGATGGTCATTTAGTTCAGTTACCTTAGCTTTCTTGGGAACAGGAACAATGGTGGCCATCTTGAAGCATGCTGAGACAACAGACTGGGATAGGGATTGGTTGAATATGTCCGTAAACACACCAGCCAGCTGGTCTGCGCATCCTCTGAGGACACGACTAGGGATGCCGTCTGGACCGGCAGACTTGCGAGGGTTAACACGTTTAAATGTTTTTCTCACATTGGCCACGGAGAAGGAGAGCCCACAGGTTTTGGTAGCAGGCCGTGTCAGTGGCACTGTATTGTCCTCAAAGCGAGCAAAGAAGTTGTTTAATTTGTCTGGGACCAAGACGTCGATGTCTACAACGGGGCTGGTTTTCTTGTTGTAATCCATGATTGACTGTAGACCCTGCCACATACGTCTCGAATGCTGCCATCAATCCAAGGTTTCTGGTTAGGGAAGTTTTTAATGGTCACAGAGGGTACAACATCTCCAATGCACTTGCTAATAAACTTGCTCACCAAGTCAGCATGTACATTCATGTTATTGTCTGAGGCTATCCGGAACATATCCCAGTCCACGTGACTGAGGCAATCTTGAAGCGTGGAATCCGATTGGTCAGACCAGTGTTGTATTGACCTGAGCACGGGCGTTTCCTGTTTTAGTTTCTGTCTATAGGCTGGGAGCAACAAAATGGAGTCATGGTCAGATTTGCCCAAAGGGCTTTGGATGCATCGCGGAAGTTTGAGTAGCAATGATCCAGAAAGCTCATTGTGCATTCGATATGCTGATAGAACCATACTTCCTAAATTCTTGGCTTTGTTAAAATCCCCAGCTACAATAAACGCCACCTTTGGATGTATGGTTTCCAGGTTACATAGAGTCCAGTGAAGTTCTTTCTGGGCCGACGAGGGATCTGTTTGGGGAGGGGGGGGGGGGGGGGGGTTGACATCTCTTTTATAATAATTCTTCCCTGCTGTATGTTATAAGACTCGAGGTTTTCTGGGCTAACAATGTAAACTAATAACTGCATCGTTTTTTTAAAGGACCATCTCTGTCGGCGCCATCTTGATCAGAGGTCTGTGTAGTGGGGGTCAGCAGTGTCTCCTTACTTTGTTAATAGTGAACTCTCCCTCGAAGCGACAACCATACCCATGGTTGAGACGAACCTTCATGGGGTTGTCTATGTGCCCCACCTCATGATGACCTGATCTCATCCTGGATATCAAGACCCACCACTGGAGAGGAGAGAGAGAGAGGACAACGGTGGTCAGATCATTTCTGCTAACACTCTCGCTTTCTCTCAGTCTTGATCTCTCTCCTGGCACATAGGCAGACAGGGGGTCCTTAAATAGGATCCTCTATGGGGTGATGGATACAGAAGAGAGAGGGGGTCTGGTGTCTATCCACATGCAGAGCGACCTTCGACTTTTGGTATTTCAGACGATAAGTTTAAAACCATCTGCTGCAACGCCAGCTCCTAAATTACAACCCGGATCAAAATGCAGTATGGATATAGATATAGCTGCGTGTTTGTAAGCTAGAGGCCTAGACAAAAGTCAACTCTCTCCATTTCAGATTTCTAAATAGATATTTAAAAATAGGGTCGAGAGAATGAGGTCATTCAGATTTCTCTTCATATGCTGGTAAAGGAGAAAAGTCAGATGCACATTTAAGGAAGTAGAGAATGCTGTAATTTATAGAGAGACATCTAGAAGGCTGGAGAATAACAATAACTTCTATATCAGTCTTAATATTTCACAACGTCCCAAAATAGAGGATGAATACTGAATAGTGTGATGTCATGCCCCAATTCCCTTCTTGGTCTCTTTCTTTCTCTTCTATGTAAGGCCAGTACAGACCCCCTCAGAGAAACATGATGAGGAGGATTATATTCATCCTGTGTTATTCCATGAAGTCAAAGATCTTGGCTTGTTTTAGTATCTGTGAGGGAGGAGGGGATGGAAGATACAATATAACCGAAGAAGAAGAGTGTATGTAATACTGAGAGATTAGAGCCGTACGTCGTTACTCATCAATTTAATATGACTTTTATTAATGTTGTTCCTCTCTGTGTTGTTGGGGCCGTAAGAAAGCATTTCACATTTATTCTACACCTGTTGATTATGAAGCATGTAACAAATCTAATTTGATTTTGACATTAGGGACAGTGTTTAGTTGTGGCCTAAAGTGTTGAGTGTATATTGTTCACACAGCATGAGATCTCAGTTACCAATTTACTATGATGATTTACCTGGTTGTTTACCAGCACTCAGACAGTAGTCATTACCTGAGAATAACATACTGCATCCCAAATGGAGCCCTATTCCCTACATAGTGCACTACTTTAGACCAGAGCAGGACTGACTCATTACCAGAGCAGTCTACTCCCCACAGAGCAGTCTACCCCCCCACAGAGCAGTCTACCCCACCACAGAGCAGTCTACCCCACCACAGAGCAGTCTACCCCCCACAGAGCAGTCTACCCCCCCACAGAGCAGTCTACCCCCAGTGATTCCATATGTATATGGGGCGGCAGCCTTTCAGGTGCAGGGTTGAGTGACAGGGTGGTCACCGGCTAGTGATGGCCATTTAACAGTGATGGGCTTGAGATAGAAGCTGTTTTTCAATCTCTTAGTCCCGGCTTTGATGCACCTGTACTGACCTCGCCTTCTGGATGGTAGCGGGGTGAACAAGCTGTGGCTCGAGTGGTTGATGTCCTTGATGATCTTTTTGGCCTTCCTGACATCGGGTGCTGAAGTTGTCCTGGAGGGCGAGTAGTTTTCCCCCGGTGATGCGTTGGTCACTCTCTGGAGAGCTTTGCGGTTGCAGGCAGTGCAGTTGCCGTAGCAGACGGTGATACAGCCCGACAGGATGCTCTCAATGGTGCATCTGTAAAAGTTTGTGAGGGTTTTAGGTGACAAGCCAAATTTCTTCAGCCTCCTGAGGTTGAAGAGGCGCTGTTCCACCTTCTTCACCACGCTGTCTGTGTGGGCAGACCATTTCAGTATGTCTGTGATGTGTACAACGAGGAACTTGAAGCTTTTCACCTTCTCCACTACTGTCCAGTTGATGGGAATAAGAGGGTTTTCCCTCTGCTGTTTCCAAAAGTCCACGATCAGCTCTTTCGTTTTGTTGACGTTGAAGGAGAGGTTATTTTCCACCACTACACCAGGGCCCTCACATCCTCCCTATAGGCTGTCACGTCATTGTTGGTAATCTTGCCTACTACCGTTGTGACGTCAGCAAACTTGATGATTGAGTTGGAGACGTGCATGGTCATGGGTGAACAGGGAGGACAGGAGAGGGCTCAGAACGCACCCTTGTGGGGCCCCAGTGTTGAGGATGGATGGGGCTGAGCAGGATCGGCGAAGGGGAGGTGTTGTTTCCTACCTTCCTACCGGTTATGTTAATAGTCAAAACAAATGTGCTTTTCTTTTCAAAAACAAGGAAATTTCGATGTGACCCCAAACTTTTTTAACTGTAGTGTGTATATATATCTATCACATTGGATAATCATCTGTTATTACCATCCGAACTAATCCGTTTTTGACTATCATACAATTTGCACCAATAGATCCACAGACAATGCAATCGCCATCATCACTTCCCCGGGCCCTGGGTCTGAACCCCGCCCAACTGGATCCTGGACTTCCTGTGGGCAGCTTCATTAAATAGTACCGCAAAACACCAGTGTCAACATCAACGGTGAAGAGGTGACTCCGGGATGCTGGTCTTCTGGGCAGACCATATCGGCAAAATATAATAAAGATGTACATTGTGTATAAGTTAGTACATTCAGACAGTAATACAGTACATAACAGTGGATATGAATGAATGCATAATATACTCACAATCACAGCAAACTGGATGTTCAAACTCAGATCAATCTTCCCACCACTGTTCTTATCATGGTCGTCCACACACAGCTCGTTAACACTGGGGGGGAGATCAGACACAGAGAGAGAGACAGAGACAGAGAGAGAGAGAGACAGAAAGGGAGAGAGAGAGAGAGAGAGAGAGAGAGGCAGAAAGGGAGAGAGAGAGAGAGAGGCAGAAAGGGAGAGAGAGAGAGAGGCAGAAAGGGAGAGAGAGAGAGGGGCAGAAAGGGAGAGGGAGAGAGAGGCAGAAAGGGAGAGGGAGAGAGAGGCAGAAAGGGAGAGAGAGGCAGAAAGGGAGAGAGAGAGAGAGAGGCAGAAAGGGAGAGAGAGAGAGAGAGGCAGAAAGGGAGAGAGAGCGAGGAAGAAAGGGAGCAAGAGAGAGGCAGAAAGGGAGCGAGAGAGAGGCAGAAAGGGAGCGAGAGAGAGGCAGAAAGGGAGAGAGAGAGAGGAAGAAAGGGAGCGAGAGAGAGGCAGAAAGGGAGCGAGAGAGAGGCAAAAAGGGAGCGAGAGAGAGGCAGAAAGGGAGAGAGAGAGAGGCAGAAAGGGAGAGAGAGAGAGGCAGAAAGGGAGAGGGAGAGAGGCAGAAAGGGAGCGAGAGAGAGGCAGAAAGGGAGAGAGAGAGAGGCAGAAAGGGAGAGAGAGAGAGGCAGAAAGGGAGAGAGAGAGGCAGAAAGGGAGAGAGAGAGAGGCAGAAAGGGAGAGAGAGAGAGGCAGAAAGGGAGAGGCAGAAAGAGAGAGGCAGAAAGAGAGAGAGAGAGGCAGAAAGGGAGAGAGGCAGAAAGAGAGAGAGAGAGGCAGAAAGGGAGAGGCAGAAAGGGAGAGAGAGGCAGAAAGGGAGAGAGAGGCAGAAAGGGAGAGAGAGGCAGAAAGGGAGAGGCAGAAAGGGAGAGAGAGGCAGAAAGGGAGAGAGAGGCAGAAAGGGAGAGAGAGGCAGAAAGGGAGAGAGAGGCAGAAAGGGAGAGAGAGATGCAGAAAGGGAGAGAGAGATGCAGAAAGGGAGAGAGAGATGCAGAAAGGGAGAGAGAGATGCAGAAAGGGTGGGAGAGATGCAGAAAGGGAGAGAGAGATGCAGAAAGGGAGAGAGAGATGCAGAAAGGGAGAGAGAGATGCAGAAAGGGAGAGAGAGATGCAGAAAGGGAGAGAGAGATGCAGAAAGGGAGAGAGAGAGAGGCAGAAAGGGAGAGAGAGGCAGAAAGGGAGAGAGAGATGCAGAAAGGGAGAGAGAGATGCAGAAAGGGAGAGAGAGATGCAGAAAGGGAGGGAGAGATGCAGAAAGGGAGGGAGAGATGCAGAAAGGGAGAGAGAGATGCAGAAAGAGGGGGGCAGATTGTTAGACTTCTACATTTACAGTGCATTCAGACCATTTGACTTTTTCCACGTTTTGTTACATTACTTTATTCTAAAATTGCTTAAATAAAAACTCCTCAATTGACACACAATACCCCATAATGACAAAGAGAAAACAGGTTTAGTCATTTTTGGAGAAAAAAAACAAAAACACCTTTTTTACATAAGTATTCAGACTATGAGACTCAAAATTGAGCTCAGGTGCATCCTGTTTCCATTGATCATCCTTGAGATGTTTCTACCACTTGGAGTCCACCTGTGGTAAAGTCAATTGATTGGACATGATTTGGAAAGGCATCGAAGGAATTGTCCGTAGAGCTCAGAGACAGGATAGGGTTGAAGCACAGATCTGGGGAAGGGTACCAAAACATTTCTGCAGCATTGAAGCTCCCCAAGAATACAGTGGCCTCCATCATTCTTAAATAGAAGAAGTTTGGAACCACCAGGACTCTTCCTAGAGCTGGTCGCCCGGCCAAACTGAGCAATCAGGGGAGAAGGGTCTTGGTCAGGAAGGTGAACAAGAACCCAATGGGCACACCGACAGAGCTCCAGAGTTCCTCTTTGGAGATGGGAGAACCTTCCAGAAGGACAACCATCTCTACAGTACCCCACCAATCAAGCCATTATGGTAGAGGGGCCAGACGGAAGCCACTGCTCAGTAAAAGGCACATGACAGCCCGCTTGGAGTTTGCCAAAAGGCACCTAAAGGACTCTCAGACCATGAAAAACAAGATTCTCTGGTCTGATCAAACCAAGATTGAACTCTTTGGCCTGAATGCCAAGCATCATGTCTGGAGGAAACCTTGCAAAATCCCGACGGTGAAGCATGGTGGTGGCAGCATCATTATGGTGAAGCATGGTGGTGGCAGCATCATGCAGTGGGAATGTATTTCAGTGGCAGGGACTGGGAGACTAGTCAGGATCGAGGGAAAGATGAACAGATCAGAGTACAGAGATCCTTGATGAAAACCTGCTCCAGAGCGCTCAGGACCTCACACTGGGTTGAAGGTTCACCTTCCAACAGGACAATGGTCCTGAGCACACAGCCAAGACAACGCAGGAGTAGCTTTGGGACACATTTCTGTCCTTGAGTGGTTCAGCCTGAGCCAGGACTTGAACATCTCTGGAGAGACCTGTAAATAGTTGTGCTGTGACCCTTCCCATCCAATCTGACAGAGCTTGAGAGGATCTGCAGAGAAGAAGAATGGGAGAAACTCTCCAAATACAGGTGTGACAAGCTTGTAGCATCATACCCAAGAAGACTCGGGGCTGTAATCGCTGCCAAAGGTGCTTCAACAAAGTACTGAGTAAAGAGTCTGAACACTTATGGAAATGTGACAGTTTTGCAACAAACAAAAAAATGTCTACAAATTATTTTAATTTAATTGTTTTATTTCACCTTTATTTAACCAGGTAGGCTAGTTGAGAACAAGTTCTCATGTACAACTGCGACCTGGCCAAGATAAAGCATAGCAGTGTGAACAGACAACACAGAGTTACACATGGAGTAAACAATAAACAAGTCAATAAAACAGTAGGAAAAAAAAGAGAAAAAAAAGAGTCTATATACATTGTGTGCAAAAGGCATGAGGAGGTAGGCGAATAATTACAATTTAGCAGGGGGATGAGGTAGGTAAATTGGGTGGGCTATTTACCGATGGGACTATGTACAGCTGCAGCGATCGGTTAGCTGCTCAGATAGCAGATGTTTAAAGTTGGTGAGGGAGATAAAAGTCTCCAACTTCAGCGATTTTTGCAATTCGTTCCAGTCACAGGCAGCAGAGAACTGGAACGAAAGGCGGCCAAATGAGGTGTTGGCTTTAGGGATGATCAGTGAGATGCACCTGCTGGAGCGCGTGCTACGGGTGGGTGTTGCCATCGTGACCAGTGAACTGAGTTAAGGCGGAGCTTTACCTAGCATGGACATGTAGATGACCTGGAGCCAGTGGGTCTGGCGATGAATATGTATCGAGGGCCAGCCGACTAGAGCATACAGGTCGCAGTGGTGGGTGGTATAAGGTGCTTTAGTAACAAGACGGATGGCACTGTGATAAACTGCATCCAGTTTGCTGAGTAGAGTGTTGGAAGCTATTTTGTTGATGACATCGCTGAAGTCGAGGATCGGTAGGAGAGTCAGTTTTACTAGGGTAAGCTTGGCGGCGTGAGTGAAGGAGGCTTTGTTGCGAAATAGAAAGACGACTCTAGATTTGATTTTCGATTGGAGATGTTTGATATGAGTCTGGAAGGAGAGTTTACAGTCTAGCCAGACACCTAGGTATTTATAGTTGTCCACATATTCTAGGTCGGAACCGTCCAGGGTGGTGATGCTAGTCGGGCGTGCGGGTGCAGGCAGCGAACGGTTGAAGAGCATGCATTTGGTTATACTAGCGTTTAAGAGCAGTTGGAGGCCACGGAAGGAGTGTTGTATGGCATTGAAGCTCATTTGGAGGTTAGATAGCACAGTGTCCAAGGAAGGGCCAGAAGTATACAGAATGGTGCCGTCTGCGTAGAGGTGGATCAGGGAATCGCCCGCAGCAAGAGCAACATCATTGATATATACAGAGAAAATAGTCGGTCCGAGAATTGAACCCTGTGGCACCCCCATAGAGACTGCCAGAGGACCGGACAGCATGCCCTCCGATTTGACACACTGAACTCTGTCTGCAAAGTAGTTGGTGAACCAGGCAAGGCAGTCATTAGAAAAACCGAGGCTACTGAGTCTGCCGATAAGAATATGGTGATTGACAGAGTCGAAAGCCTTGGCCAGGTCGATGAAGACGGCTGCACAGTACTGTCTTTTATCGATGGCGGTTATGATATCGTTTAGTACCTTGAGCGTGGCTGAGGTGCACCCATGACCAGCTCTGAAACCGGATTGCACAGCGGAGAAGGTACGGTGGGATTCGAGATGGTCAATGATCTGTTTGTTGACTTGGCTTTTGAAGACCTTAGATAGGCAGGGCAGGATGGATATAGGTCTGTAACAGTTTGGGTCCAGGGTGTCTCCCCCTTTGAAGAGGGGGGTGACTGCGGCAGCTTTCCAATCCTTGGGGATCTCAGACGATATGAAAGAGCGGTTGAACATGCTGGTAATAGGGGTTGCGACAATGGTGACGGATAGTTTCAGAAATTCAGGGTCCAGGTTGTCAAGCCCAGCTGATTTGTACGGGGCCAGGTTTTGCAGCTCTTTCAGAACATCTGCTATCTGGATTTGGGTAAAGGAGAAGTTGGGGAGGCTTGGGCGAGTAGCTGCGGGGGGGTGGGGCGTGGGGGGGGGGGGGGGGGGCGGAGCTGTTGGCCGAGGTTGGAGTAGCCAGGAGGAAGGCATGGCCAGCCGTTGAGAAATGCTTGATTATCGATTATCATAGATTTATCGGTGGTGACCGTGTTACCTAGCCTCAGTGCAGTGGGCAGCTGGAAGGAGGTGCTCTTGTTCTCCATGGACTTTACAGTGTCCCAGAACTTTTTGGAATTAGAGCTACAGGATGCAAATTTCTGCTTGAAAAAGCAGTTTTTGCTTTGTCATTATGGGGTATTGTGTGTAGATTGAAGATAATTCCTTTTTTAAATAAGTAAGTAACAAAATGTGGAAAAAGTCAAGGGGCCTGAATACTTTCCTGAATGCACTGTATATAAGCATTCAAGTTATAGAACATGGAGCATCTTTCAAGGAACACACTAAGTGGGAGAGATAAACCATCTTCATTAGTTTGAGATCCCTTTCAATGTTCTGATTCACCCCCAGCTGTCACAATGTACCCACAATGTCCTGATTCACCCCCAGCTGCCACAATGTCCTGATTCACCCCCAGCTGTCACAATGTACCCACAATGTTCTGATTCACCCCCAGCTGTCACAATGTACCCACAAAGTTCTGATTCACCCCCAGCTGCCACAATGTCCTGATTCACCCCCAGCTGCCACAATGTCCTGATTCACCCCCAGCTGTCACAATGTACCCACAATGTTCTGATTCACCCCCAGCTGTCACAATGTACCCACAAAGTTCTGATTCACCCCCAGCTGCCACAATGTCCTGATTCACCCCCAGCTGCCACAATGTACCCACAATGTTCTGATTCACCCCCAGCTGTCACAATGTACCCACAAAGTTCTGATTCACCCCCAGCTGCCACAATGTCCTGATTCACCCCCAGCTGCCACAATGTACCCACAATGTTCTGATTCACACCCAGCTGTCACAATGTACCCACAATGTTCTGATTCACCCCCAGCTGTCACAATGTACCCACAATGCTCTGATTCACCCCCAGCTGTCACAATGTCCTGATTCACCCCCAGCTGCCACAATGTACCCACAATGTTCTGATTCACCCCCAGCTGTCACAATGTACCCACAATGTTCTGATTCACCCCCAGCTGTCACAATGTACCCACAATGCTCTGATTCACCCCCAGCTGTCACAATGTCCTGATTCACCCCCAGCTGCCACAATGTACCCACAATGTTCTGATTCACCCCCAGCTGTCACAATGTACCCACAATGTTCTGATTCACCCCCAGCTGTCACAATGTACCCACAATGTTCTGATTCACCCCCAGCTGTCACAATGTTCTGATTCACCCCCAGCTGTCACAATGTTCTGATTCACCCCCAGCTGTCACAATGTACCCACAATGCTCTGATTCACCCCCAGCTGTCACAATGTCCTGATTCACCCCCAGCTGCCACAATGTACCCACAATGTTCTGATTCACCCCCAGCTGTCACAATGTACCCACAATGTTCTGATTCACCCCCAGCTGTCACAATGTACCCACAATGTTCTGATTCACCCCCAGCTGTCACAATGTTCTGATTCACCCACAGCTGTCACAATGTACCCACAATGCTCTGATTCACCCCCAGCTGTCACAATGTCCTGATTCACCCCCAGCTGCCACAATGTACCCACAATGTTCTGATTCACCCCCAGCTGTCACAATGTACCCACAATGTTCTGATTCACCCCCAGCTGTCACAATGTCCTGATTCACCCCCAGCTGCCACAATGTACCCACAATGTTCTGATTCACCCCCAGCTGTCACAATGTTCTGATTCACCCACAGCTGTCACAATGTACCCACAATGCTCTGATTCACCCCCAGCTGTCACAATGTCCTGATTCACCCCCAGCTGCCACAATGTACCCACAATGTTCTGATTCACCCCCAGCTGTCACAATGTACCCACAATGTTCTGATTCACCCCCAGCTGTCACAATGTACCCACAATGTTCTGATTCACCCCCAGCTGTCACAATGTTCTGATTCACCCCCAGCTGTCACAATGTACCCACAATGTTCTGATTCACCCCCAGCTGTCACAATGTCCTGATTCACCCCCAGCTGCCACAATGTACCCACAATGTTCTGATTCACCCCCAGCTGTCACAATGTTCTGATTCACCCCCAGCTGTCACAATGTCCTGATTCACCCCCAGCTGCCACAATGTACCCACAATGCTCTGATTCACCCCCAGCTGTCACAATGTTCTGATTCACCCCCAGCTGTCACAATGTTCTGATTCACCCCCAGCTGTCACAATGTACCCACAATGTTCTGATTCACCCCCAGCTGTCACAATGTCCTGATTCACCCCCAGCTGCCACAATGTACCCACAATGTTCTGATTCACCCCCAGCTGTCACAATGTTCTGATTCACCCCCAGCTGTCACAATGTCCTGATTCACCCCCAGCTGCCACAATGTACCCACAATGCTCTGATTCACCCCCAGCTGTCACAATGTTCTGATTCACCCCCAGCTGTCACAATGTACCCACAATGTTCTGATTCACCCCAAGCTGTCACAATGTACCCACAATGTTCTGATTCACCCCCAGCTGTCACAATGTTCTGATTCACCCCCAGCTGTCACAATGTTCTGATTCACCCCCAGCTGTCACAATGTACCCACAATGCTCTGATTCACCCCCAGCTGTCACAATGTACCCACAATGTTCTGATTCACCCCCAGCTGTCACAATGTACCCACAATGTTCTGATTCACCCCCAGCTGTCACAATGTACCCACAATGTTCTGATTCACCCCCAGCTGTCACAATGTTCTGATTCACCCCCAGCTGTCACAATGTTCTGATTCACCCCCAGCTGTCACAATGTACCCACAATGTTCTGATTCACCCCCAGCTGTCACAATGTCCTGATTCACCCCCAGCTGCCACAATGTACCCACAATGTTCTTCTTCCTGCTAATTGTGAGAAAAGTACATTGGTGCATCTTTGTTATCTAATTTCCTTTCTCTCCCCCCCCCCCCCCCCCCCCCCCCCCGCCCCCCACCTCTCCCATAGCGTAAAGAAGCTGTTCTCTCCACATCACACCCAGCAGAGAAGCTGTCCTCCCTTCCTCCTCCAATCTCAAGCTGCCTCATGCACACAGCGTAATATCCCGTCAGGAAGATGTCTCCATGTTGGTTACTACACCAGCCGCGTCACGAAGCACCATAATGAACACAGGACATCCTCATTCATGATCACTCTTTTGTTACGCTTCTGGCTTTGTCTTCAACAGAACAGGAAATAGATTTTGGGCATTTTGAACATTTCATGTGTGGAGCCCAGAGGGAGTGGAGAGATGTCCCTAAGTAACGCTCTGTCTAGCGATGTACCTAACTAACAATCTGTCTAGCGATGTCCCTAACTAACACTGTCTAGAGATGTTCCTAACTAACACTGTCTAGAGATGTCCCTAACTAACACTGTCTAGCGATGTCCCTAACTAACACTCTGTCTAGAGATATCCCTAACTAACACTCTGTCTAGAGATGTCCCTAAATAACACTCTGTCTAGAGATGTCCCTAACTAACACTGTCTAGAGATGTCCCTAACTAACACTCTGTCTAGAGATATCCCTAACTAACACTCTGTCTAGAGATGTCCCTAACTAACACTCTGTCTAGAGATGTCCCTAACTAACACTCTGTCTAGAGATGTCCCTAACTAACACTCTGTCTAGAGATGTCCCTAACTAACACTCTGTCTAGAGATGTCCCTAACTAACACTCTGTCTAGAGATGTCCCTAACTAACACTCTGTCTAGAGATGTCCCTAACTAACACTCTGTCTAGAGATGTCCCTAACTAACACTGTCTAGAGATGTTCCTAACTAACACTGTCTAGAGATGTCCCTAACTAACACTGTCTAGCGATGTCCCTAACTAACACTCTGTCTAGAGATATCCCTAACTAACACTCTGTCTAGAGATATCCCTAACTAACACTCTGTCTAGAGATGTCCCTAACTAACACTGTCTAGAGATGTCCCTAACTAACACTCTGTCTAGAGATGTCCCTAACTAACACTGTCTAGAGATGTCTCTAACTAACACTGTCTAGAGATGTCCCTAACTAACACTCTGTCTAGCGATGTCCCTAACTAACACTCTGTCTAGCGATGTCCCTAACTAACACTGTCTAGAGATGTCCCTAACTAACACTCTGTCTAGAGATGTCCCTAACTAACACTCTGTCTAGAGATGTCCCTAACTAACACTGTCTAGAGATGTCTCTAACTAACACTGTCTAGAGATGTCCCTAACTAACACTCTGTCTAGCGATGTCCCTAACTAACAATCTTTCTAGCGATGTCCCTAACTAACACTCTGTCTAGAGATGTCCCTAACTAACACTCTGTCTAGAGATGTCCCTAACTAACACTGTCTAGAGATGTCCCTAACTAACACACTGTCTAGAGATGTCCCTAACTAACACTGTCTAGAGATGTCCCTAACTAACACTGTCTAGAGATGTCCCTAACTAACACTGTCTAGAGATGTCCCTAACTAACACTGTCTAGAGATGTCCCTAACTAACACTCTGTCTAGCGATGTCCCTAACTAACACTCTGTCTAGCGATGTCCCTAACTGACACTCTGTCAAGAGATGTCCCAGCTCGGCATTCAACACCATAGTACCCTCCAAGCTCGTCATCAAGCTCGAGACCCTGGGTCTCGACCCCGCCCTGTGCAACTGGGTACTGGACTTCCTGACGGGCCACCCCCAGGTGGTGAGGGTAGGCAACAACATCTCCTCCCCGCTGATCCTCAACACTGGTGCCCCACAAGGGTGCGTTCTGAGCCCTCTCCTGTACTCCCTGTTCACCCACGACTGCGTGGCCACGCACGCCTCCAACTCAATCATCAAGTTTGCGGACGACACAACAGTGGTAGGCTTGATTACCAACAACGACGAGACGGCCTACAGGGAGGAGGTGAGGGCCCTCGGAGTGTGGTGTCAGGAAAATAACCTCACACTCAACGTCAACAAAACTAAGGAGATGATTGTGGACTTCAGGAAACAGCAGAGGGAACACCCCCCTATCCACATCAATGGAACAGTAGTGGAGAGGGTAGCAAGTTTTAAGTTCCTCGGCATACACATCACAGACAAACTGAATTGGTCCACTCACACAGACAGCATCGTGAAGAAGGCGCAGCAGCGCCTCTTCAACCTCAGGAGGCTGAAGAAATTAGGCTTGTCACCAAAAGCACTCACAAACTTCTACAGATGCACAATCGAGAGCATCCTGTCGGGCTGTATCACCGCCTGGTACGGCAACTGCTCCGCCCTCAACCGTAAGGCTCTCCAGAGGGTAGTGAGGTCTGCACAACGCATCACCGGGGGCAAACTACCTGCCCTCCAGGACACATACACCACCCGATGTTACAGGAAGGCCATAAAGATCATCAAGGACATCAACCACCCGAGCCACTGCCTGTTCACCCCGCTATCATCCAGAAGGCGAGGTCAGTACAGGTGCATCAAAGCTGGGACCGAGAGACTGAAAAACAGCTTCTGTCTCAAGGCCATCAGACTGTTAAACAGCCACCACTAACATTGAGTGGCTGCTGCCAACACACTGACAATGACACTGACTCAACTCCAGCCACTTTAATAATGGGAATTGATAGGAAATTATGTAAATATATCACTAGCCACTTTAAACAATGCTGCCTTATATAATGTTACTTACCCTACATTATTCATCTCATATGCATACGTATATACTGTACTCTATATCATCGACTGCATCCTTATGTAATACATGTATCACTAGCCACTTTAACTATGCCACTTTGTTTACATACTCATCTCATATGTACATACTGTACCCGATACCATCTACTGTATCTTGTCTATGCTGCTCTGTACCATCACTCATTCATATATCCTTATGTACATATTCTTTATCCCCTTACACTGTGTATAAGACAGTAGTTTTGGAATTGTTAGTTAGATTACTTGTTGGTTATTACTGCATTGTCGGAACTAGAAGCACAAGCATTTCGCTACACTCGCTTTAACATCTGCTAACCATGTGTATGTGACAAATAACATTTGATTTGATTTGATTTGATTTTAACTAACACTCTGTCTAGCGATGTCCCTAACTAACACTCTGTCTAGCGATGTCCCTAACTAACACTCTGTCTAGCGATGTCCCTAACTAACACTCTGTCTAGAGATGTCCCTAACTAACACTCTGTCTAGCGATGTCCCTAACTAACACTGTCTAGAGATGTACCTAACTAACACTCTGTCTAGCGATGTCCCTAACTAACACTCTGTCTAGAGATGTCCCTAACTAACACTCTGTCTAGAGATGTCCCTAACTAACACTCTGTCTAGAGATGTCCCTAACCAACACTAATCTGTCCAGCATAGATGATGTCCCTAACCAACACTAATCTGTCCAGCATAGATGATGTCCCTAACCAACATGGTAAATGGTAACAGTCTTATATCTGTAGTGTCTTCTGTTGTGTGTATGGACCCAGGGAAGATTAGGCGAGTCACCGTAATAGTTAAGGGATAGGCGAGTACAACTCCACCATGGACTTCACATCAACAGAGTTGAGCGGAGACGAGTGTGTGGCCGGTATCTCAGACGACACGGAGTGAAGGTAACCTGACCCTAGACCTGTGGTTAAGACAGGAGATATGGTGCTGTACTGTACTTACAGTTGATTGGCTATGAATGACGTCTGTTCATACGTCTGGATGTGGGGGGTATTTCTGTGTGTTTTAGGGAAAACCCCAGATGAAGACCAAGAGCCAGAACAATAGAGAGTTGTATTAACTTCCACTGAATGTCTCTGGGTTTTAAACCAGGAAATAATGTGCTCATCGGGTACTTTTAGTATTTAATGTGTCAGTGGAGGTAGAGGAGGTGTGTGTACATACTTACACTTCAGTGGCTATGAATTCCTTCAGCTCAGAGGAACAACATGAAGACAGGAGATGATGGACACTGTGGAGGAGAGGAGAGGAGAGGAGAGGAGAGGAGAGGAGAGGAGAGGAGAGGAGAGGAGAGGAGAGGAGAGGAGAGGAGAGGAGAGGAGAGGATTTACACAGGTTTGTTCATTGAGAGGTACACACTGCTATTAAACCAAATAAATTATTTTGGGCTGGGAACCAGTGAAGACATCAAAACTATGAAATAACACATATGGAATCATGTAGAAACCAAACAAAGTGGATATTCTACAAAGTAGCCATGCTTTGCACACTCTTGGCATTCTCTCAACCAGCTTCATGAGGTAGTCACCTGGAATGCATTTCAATTAACAGTTGTGCCTTGGTAAAAGTGAATTTGTGGAATTCCTTTCCTTCTTAATGCATTTGAACCAATCAGTTGTGTTGTGACAAGCTAGGGGTGGTATACAGAATAAAGCCCTATTTGGTAAAAGACCAAGTCCATATTATGGCAAGAACAGATCAAATAAACAAAGAGAAATGACAGTCCATCAGTACTGTGATGAAACTGGCTCTTATGAGGAACGCCACAGGAAAGGAAGACCCAGAGTTACCTCTGCTGCAGAGGATAAGTTCATTAGAGTTACCAGCCTCAGATTGCAGCCCAAATAATTGTTTCACAGAGTTCCAGTAACAGACACACCTCAACATCAACTGTTCAGAGGAGACTGTGTGAATCAGGCCTTCATGGTCGAATTGCTGCAAAGAAACTACTAACACTACTAAAGGACATCAATAATAAGAAGAGACTTGTTTGGGCCAAGAAACACGAGCAATGGACATTAGACTGGTGGAAATCTGTACTTTGGTCTGACGTGTCTAAATTTTATATTTTGCTTCCAACCGCCGTGTCCTTGTGAGACGCAGAGTAGGTGAACGGACGATCTCTGCATGTCTGGTTCCCACCTTGAAGCATGGAGGAGGAGGAGGTGTGATGGTGCTTTGTTGGTGACACGGTCTGTGATTTATTTAGAATTCAAGGCACACTTAACCAGCATGACTACCACAGCATTCTGCAGCGATACGCCATCCCATCAGGTTTGGGCTTAGTGGGACTATCATTTGTTTTTCAACAGGACGTTGACCCAACACACCTCCAGGCTATTTGGCCAAGAAGGAGAGTGATTGAGTGCTGCATCACATGACCTGGCCTCCACAATCACCCGACCACAACCCAATTGTGCAGCATGATGAGTGGGAGGCTAACAATGCAGACAGACAGCTCTAGTATTGAATGAGGAAGTGGAGCTGACTCTTTGCTCTTGGTGCTACAAAGTGGCTGTACTGATGGGCTGACTTGATCCTCTCAATCACATGAGGAACATTTGACAGAGGTACCGAACTTAACAAAAATTATACTATGAACAGTTTTTATTTTTTGTATTGAAAAGGTAGCGAAATGTTTTTACAGTCGTGGGCAAAAGTTTTGAGAATGACACAAATATTAATTTTCATAAGTCTTCTGCCTCAGTTTGTATGATGGCAATTTGCATATACTCCAGAATGTTATGAAGAGTGATCAGATGAATTGCAATGAATTGCAAAGTCCCTCTTTGCAAATTAACTGAATCCCCAAAAAATCATGTTCACTGCATTTCAGTCCTGCCACAAAAGGACCAGCTGACATCATGTCAGTGATTCTCTCGTTAACACAGGTGTGAGTGTTGACGAGGACAAGGCTGGAGATCCCTCTGTCATGCTGATTGAGTTTGAATAACAGACTGGAAGCTTCAGCGTGTAAATCAGCTAGAAAGATGTGTCGGCATCGAGTAATTGTCTCTGGCCCCCTCCCAGTTAGAAGTGATGAGCTCTACAGCAGAGTCTCACAACTCAATCGCTGGTTGAAAACTGTTTTCTGCCCCTCCCAAAATATAGAATTTGTAGATAATTGGTCCTCTTTCTGGGACTCACCCACAAACAGGACCAAGCCTGGCCTGTTGAGGAGTGACGGACTCCATCCTAGCTGGAGGGGTGCTCTCATCTTATCTACCAACATAGACAGGGCTCTAACTCCTCTCGCTCCACAATGAGATAGGGTGCAGGCCAGGCAGCAGGATGCCAGCATAGTGGAGTCAGTGTAGTCAGCTCAGCTATCCCCATTGAGACCGTGTCTGTGCCTTGATCTAGGTTGGGCAAAACTAAACATGGAGGTGTTCGCTTTAGCAATCTCACTAGGATAAAGACCTCCTCCATCCTGTCATTATTGAAAGAGATTGTGATATCTCATCTCAAAATAGGGCTACTTAATGTTAGATCCCTTACTTCCAAGGCAATTATAGTCAATTAACTAATCACAGATCATAATCTTGATGTGATTGGCCTGACTGAAACATGGCTTAAGCCTGATGAATTTACGGTGTTAAATGAGGCCTCACCTCCTGGTTACATTAGTGACCATATCCCCCGCGCATCCCGCAAAGGCGGAAGTGTTGCTAACATTTACGATAGCAAATGTCAATTTACACAAAAAAAACATCGTTTTTGTCTTTTGAGCTTCTAGTCATGAAATCTATGCAGGCCTCTCAATCAGTTTTTATAGCTACTTTATAGCTGATTCCTATCGGCCCGTGTAGTCATAGCAGATAATACTCTAATTTTTGGTGATTTTAAAATTCACATGGAAAAGTCCACAGACCCACTCCAAAAAGCTTTCGGAGCCATCATCGACTCAGTGGGTTTTGTCCAACATGTCTCTGGACCTACTCACTGTCACAGTCATACCCTGGACCTAGTTTTGTCCCATGGAATAAATGTTGTGGGTCTTAATGTTTTTCCTCATAATCCTGGACTATCAGACCACCATTTTATTACGTTTGAAATCGCAACAAATAATCTGCTCAGACCCCAACCAAGGATCATCAAAAGTTGTGCTATAAATTCACAGACAACCCAAAGATTCCTTGATGTCCTTCCAGACTCCCTCTGCCTACCCAAGGATGTCAGACGACAAAAATCTGTTAACCACCTAACTGAGAAACTCAATTTAACCTTGCGCAATAACCTAGATGCAGTCACACCCCTAAAAACATTTGTCATAAGAAACTAGCTCCCTGGTATACAGAAAATACCCAAGCTCTAAAGAAAGCTTCCAGAAAATTGGAACGGAAATGGCGCCACACCAAACTGGAAGTCTTCAGACTAGCTTGGAAAGACAGTACCGTGCAGTATCGAAGAGCCCTCACTGCTGCTCGATCATACTATTTTTCAAACTTAATTGAGGAAAATAAGAACAATCCAAAATGTATTTTTGATACTGTCGCAAAGCTAACTAAAAAGCAGCATTCCCCAAGAGAGGATGACTTTCACTACAGCAGTGATAAATTCATGAACTTCTTTGAGGAAAATATCATGATCATTAGAAAGAAAATTACAGACTCCTCTTTAAATCTGCGTATTCCTCCAAAGCTCAGTTGTCCTGAGGATGCACAACTCTGCCAGGACCTAGGATCAAGGGAGACAGTCAAATTGTTTAGTCCTATATCTCTTGACACATTCATGAAAATAATCATGGCCTCTAAACCGTCAAGCTGCATACTGGACCCTATTCCAACTAAACTACTGAAAGAGCTGCTTCCTGTGCTTGGCCCTCCTATGTTGAACATAATAAACGGCTCTCTATCCACCGGATGTGTACCAAACTCACTAAAAGTGGCAGTAATAAAGCTTCTCTTGGAAAAGCCAAACCTTGACCCAGAAAAAAAATATTTTATTTTTTATTTTTTATGTTAAATTGGCCTATATCGAATCTCTCATTCATCTCTCAAAAAAAAAAAAGCTGTTGCGCAGCAAGTCACTGCCTTCCTGAAGACAAACAATGTATTCAAATGCTTCAGTCTGGTTTTAGACCCCATCATAGCACTGAGACTGCACTTGTGAAGGTGGTAAATTACCTTTTAATGGCATCAGACCGAGGCTCTGCATCTGTCCTCGTGCTCCTAGACCTTAGTGCTGCTTTTGATACCATCGATCACCACATTATTTTGGAGAGATTGGAAACCCAAATTGGTCTACACGGACAAGTTCTGGCCTGGTTTAGATCTTATCGGTCGGAAATATATCAGTTTGTCTCTGTGAATGGTTTGTCCTCTGACAAATAAACTGTACATTTCGGTGTTCCTCAAGGTTCCGTTTTAGGACCAATATTGTTTTCACTATATATTTTACCTCTTGGGGATGTCATTCGAAAACATAATGTTAACTTTCACTGCTATGCGGATGACACACAGCTGTACATTTCAATGAAACATGTGTTTCAGACATAAGGAAGTGGATGGCTGCAAACTTTCTACTTTTAAACTTGGACAAAACAGAGATGCTTGTTCTAGGTCCCAAGAAACAAAGAGATCTTCTGTTGAATCTGACAATTAATCTTGATGGTTGTACAGTCGTCTCAAATAAAACTGTGAAGGACCTCAGCGTTACTCTGGACCCTGATCTCTCTTTTGACGAACATATCAAGACTGTTTCAAGAACAGCTTTTTTCCATCTACGTAACATTGCAAAAATCAGAAACTTTCTGTCCAAAAATGATGCAGAAAAATTAATCCATGCTTTTGTCACTTCTAGGTTAGACTACTGCAATGCTCTACTTTCCGGCTACCCGGATAAAGCACTAAATACAACTTCAGTTAGTGCTAAATGCGGCTGCTAGAATCCTGACTAGAACCAAAGAATTTGATCATATTACTCCAGTGCTAGCGTCCCTACACTGGCTTCCTGTTAAGGCAAGGGCTGATTTCAAGGTTTTACTGCTAACCTACAAAGCATTACATGGGCTTGCTCCTACCCATCTTTCCGATTTGGTCCTGCCATACATACCTACACATACGCTACGGTCACAAGACACAGGCCTCCTAATTGTCCCTAGAATTTCTAAGCAAACAGCTGGAGGCAGGGCTTTCTTCTACAGAGCTCTATTTTTATGGAATGGTCTGCCTACCCATGTGAGAGACGCAGACTCAGTCTCAACCTTTAAGTCTTTACTGAAGACTCATCTGTTCAGTGGGTCATATGATTGAGTGTAGTCTGGCCCAGGACTGTGAAGGTGAACGGAAAGTTCAGTCTGTTATATCTGGAGTACTTCTCCTGTCTTATCCGGTGTCCTGTGGGAATTTAAGTATGCTCTCTCTAATTCTCCCTCTCTCTCTCTCTTGGAGGACCTGAGCCCTAGGACCATGCCTCAGGACTACCTGGCATGAGGACTCTTTGCTGTCTCCAGTCCACCTGGCCGTGCTGCTGCTCCAGTTTCAACTGTTCTGCCTGCGGCTATGGAACCCTGACCTGTTCACCGGACGTGCTACCTGTCCCAGACCTGCTGTCTTCAACTCTCTAGAGACAGCAGGAGTGGTAGAGATACTCTTAATGATCGGCTATGAAAAGCCAACTGATATTTACTCCTGAGGTGCACCCTCGACAACTACTGTGATTATTATTATTTGACCATGCTGGTCATTTATGAACATTTGAACATCTTGGCCATGTTCTGTTATAATCTCCACCCGGCACAGCCAGAAGAGTACTGGCCACCCCTCATAGCCTGGTTCCTCTCTAGGTTTCTTCCTAGGTTTTGGCCTTTCTAGGGAGTTTTTCTAGCTACCGTGCATCTACACCTGCATTGCTTGCTGTTTGGGGGTTTTAGGCTGGGTTTCTGTACAGCACTTTGAGATATCAGCTGATGTAAATTTGATTAAATTTGATTAAAAGGAGGGTGTTGCTTGGAATCATTGTTCTGCCTGTGTCAACCATGGTTACCTGCAAGGAAACACGTGCCGTCATTATTGCTTTGCACAAAAATGTCTTCACAGGCAAGGATATTGCTGCCAGTAAGATTGCACCTAAATCAACCACCACGGATTATCAAGAACTTCAAGGAGAGCGGTACAATTGTTGTGAAGGAGGCTTCAGGGCGCCCAAGAAAGTCCAGCAAGTGCCAGGACCGTCTCCTAAAGTTGATTCGGCTGAGGGATCGGGGCACCACCAGTAGTACAGAGCTTGCTCAGGAATGGCAGCAGGCAGGTGTGAGTGCATCTGCACGCACAGTGAGGCGAAGAATTTTAGAGGATGGCCTGGTGTCAAGAAGGGCAGCAAAGAAGCCACTTCTCTCCAGGAAAATCATCAGGGACAGACTGATATTCTGCAAAAGGTACAGGGATTGGACTGCTGAGGACTGGGGTAAAGTCATTTTCTCTGATGAATCCCCTTTCCGATTGTTTGGGGCATCCGGAAAAAAGCTTGTCCGGAGAAGACAAGGTGAGCGCTACCATCAGTCCTGTGTCATGCCAACAGTAAAGCATCCTGAGACCATTCATGTGTGGGGTTGCTTCTCAGCCAAGGGAGTGGGCTAACTCACAATATTGCCTAAGAACACAGCCATGAATAAAGAATGGTACCAACACATCCTCCAAGAGCAACTTCTCCCAACCATCCAGGAACAGTTTGGTGATGAACAATGCCTTTTCCAGCATGATGGAGCACCTTTCCATAAGGCAAAAATGATAACTAAGTGGCTCGGGGAACCAAACATTGATATTTTGGGTCCATGGCCAGGAAACTCCCCAGACCTTAATACCATTGAGACGGGTGGACAAACAAAAACCCACAAATTCTGACAAACTCCAAGCATTGATTATGCAAGAATGGACTGCCATCAGTCAGGATGTGGCCCAGAAGTTAATTGACAGCATGCCAGGGTGGATTGCAGAGGTCTTGAAAAAGAAGGGTCAACACTGCAAATATTGACTCTTTGCATCAACCTCGTGTAATTGTCAATTAAAAGCCTTTGACACATATGAAATGCTTGTAATTATATTTCTTCCATAGTAACATCTGAAAAAAGGCTCATAAAAATATCTAAAGACAGAGGCAGCAGACTGTGGTGTAAATTAATATTTGTGTCATTCTGAAAACCTTTGTCCATGACTGTACACTAGCCAGAGTGTTGTTATAATATGTACGCTGCGCACATTGTAGCAAGAATCCCAAACAGATACACTATTTGACAAAAACCTAATCATTTCAAACCTTGATTACATTTGAATACTATCACATATGCCCCTCTATTTATGAGTGGAATATTTAGGAAAAGATTTCCTCAATTAAAATCACTTAGCTGATTACATGGTGATGTCACAGTCTTTATGCCAATCAACTGAAATTATTTTTAAAATGGTTTGTGTTTGCTCAGAAAAATGGGGGGGGGGGGGGGAATAAAATGACCAACTGGCCACCTATTGAAGAACCCTGGACCGGTCCTCTGGTACTGAGCTCTATATTTACATGTAACAGCAGCCTATTGAAGAACCCTGGACCGGTCCTCTGGTACTGAGCTCTATATTTACATGTAACAGCAGCCTATTGAAGAACCCTGGACCGGTCCTCTGGTACTGAGCTCTATATTTACATGTAACAGCAGCCTATTGAAGAACCCTGGACCGGTCCTCTGGTACTGAGCTCTATATTTACATGTAACAACCTATTGAAGAACCCTGGACCGGTCCTCTGGTACTGAGCTCTATATTTACATGTAACAACCTATTGAAGAACCCTGGACCGGTCCTCTGGTACTGAGCTCTATATTTACATGTAACAACCTATTGAAGAACCCTGGACCGGTCCTCTGGTACTGAGCTCTATATTTACATGTAACAACCTATTGAAGAACCCTGGACCGGTCCTCTGGTACTGAGCTCTATATTTACATGTAACAGCAGCCTATTGAAGAACCCTGGACCGGTCCTCTGGTACTGAGCTCTATATTTACATGTAACAGCAGCCTATTGAAGAACCCTGGACCGGTCCTCTGGTACTGAGCTCTATATTTACATGTAACAACCTATTGAAGAACCCTGGACCGGTCCTCTGGTACTGAGCTCTATATTTACATGTAACAACCTATTGAAGAACCCTGGACCGGTCCTCTGGTACTGAGCTCTATATTTACATGTAACAGCAGCCTATTGAAGAACCCTGGACCGGTCCTCTGGTACTGAGCTCTATATTTACATGTAACAGCAGCCTATTGAAGAACCCTGGACCGGTCCTCTGGTACTGAGCTCTATATTTACATGTAACAACCTATTGAAGAACCCTGGACAGGTCCTCTGGTACTGAGCTCTATATTTACATGTAACAGCAGCCTATTGAAGAACCCTGGACCGGTCCTCTGGTACTGAGCTCTATATTTACATGTAACAACCTATTGAAGAACCCTGGACCGGTCCTCTGGTACTGAGCTCTATATTTACATGTAACAACCTATTGAAGAACCCTGGACCGGTCCTCTGGTACTGAGCTCTATATTTACATGTAACAACCTATTGAAGAACCCTGGACCGGTCCTCTGGTACTGAGCTCTATATTTACATGTAACAACCTATTGAAGAACCCTGGACCGGTCCTCTGGTACTGAGCTCTATATTTACATGTAACAGCAGCCTATTGAAGAACCCTGGACCGGTCCTCTGGTACTGAGCTCTATATTTACATGTAACAGCAGCCTATTGAAGAACCCTGGACCGGTCCTCTGGTACTGAGCTCTATATTTACATGTAACAACCTATTGAAGAACCCTGGACCGGTCCTCTGGTACTGAGCTCTATATTTACATGTAACAACCTATTGAAGAACCCTGGACCGGTCCTCTGGTACTGAGCTCTATATTTACATGCAACAGCCTGTGTTAAATACAGGAAGGATCTGATCCGCATCCCAAATGCACCATGTTCCCTACAGAGTGCACTACTTATGACCAGGGCCGATAAGGATGTAGGGAATAGGGTGCCATGTGGGACTCTACCCAGTTGTCTGTAACAGCGGTCTATCCGGTTCTCTCGTTACCATGGAGACCACGTGACCGCAGTCGGACAGTGAGTCATGGGGAGCTCTCTCAGCAAGGTGAAGCTTGTTTACGCGGCGACCGTCTCCTAGGTACTCAGCGTGTCATGTGATCTTGTGGTTGAGCAACGTCATTGGACGAGCTGTCCCTGTGGTGTTGATTCTAAAAAGGTTTACATAAGGTAAATGTTTAACTAAGACAACACTATAGAATGGTGTCAGCCGCTCTAACACAGATCAGTCATTCAGGTTCATTATAGGACAGGACACGTAATCTTTCTCTACCTTACAAGACGTGTGTGTGTGTGTGTGTGTGTGTGTGTGTGTGTGTGTGTGTGTGTGTGTGTGTGTGTTGTGTTGTGTGAGCGCGTGTGTGTATATGTGTGTGTGTGTGTGTGTGTGAGCGCGTGTGTGTGTGTATATGTGTGTGTGTGTGTGTGAGCGTGTGTGTGTATGTGTGTGTGTGTGTGTGTGTATATATATGTGTGTGTGAGCGTGTGTGTGTGTGTGTTGGTCATTGAAGGAGAGGGGTCAGGTTATTGATGTCAGCTGGTGGAAGCTGATCCCAGTAACATTGTCAGAGCCGTGACAGCGTAACTATACGTCACCATGGTGACACAACTAGGTGTAACTTCTAAACTTCTGCTTCTAAAGTAAATGTCATGTGAAAACTAGGCCCAAGTTAAATTTATCTACACAAATACTGGTCTGATCGCCTGGCTTATGGTGAGAAAACTAAAAGCTCTTTTACACATAATTCATTTTTAATTAATTCAACTTGGCTGCCCAAGGAATATCTATTGAGCCAGCTTTATGCTCATAAGTATTCATATATCATGTATTTGTGTTGAAGTTGTTTATTGGCTAACTTTGGGACTGACGAAACCAACCTAACATGTGTAGTATTTATTTACATCAGTGAAAAACCCTGAAGGGGACTGAACCCACTGGCATCCAGGAACAGACAACACACGATAAAGGGTCAAATAGGTGACCTTTAGAGGGGAGAGGAGGCTCTAAGGGGGAGGCTCTGTAAGGGGAGAGAGGAGGCTCTAAGGGGGGGAGGAGGCTCTGTAAGGGGGGGAGGCTCTAAGGGGGGGAGGAGGCTCTAAGGGGGGGAGAGGAGGCTCTGTAAGGGGGGAGAGGAGGCTCTGTAAGGGGGGAGAGGAGGCTCAAAGGGGGAGAGGAGGCTCTGTAAGGGGGGGAAAGGAGGCTCTGTAAGGGGGAGAGGAGGCTCTGTAAGGGGGGAGAGGAGGCTCTGTAAGGGGGAGAGGAGGCTCTGTAAGGGGGGAGAGGAGGCTCTGTAAGGGGAGAGAGGAGGCTCTGTAAGGGGGAGAGAGGAGGCTCAAAGGGGGGAGAGAGGAGGCTCAAAGGGGGGGAGAGGAGGCTCTAAGGGGGGGAGAGGAGGCTCTAAGGGGGGGAGAGGAGGCTCTGTAAGGGGGGAGAGGAGGCTCTGTAAGGGGGGAGAGGAGGCTCTGTAAGGGGGGGAGAGGAGGCTCTGTAAGGGGGGGAGAGGAGGCTCTGTAAGGGGGAGGCTCTGTAAGGGGGAGGCTCTGTAAGGGGGAGAGAGGAGGCTCTGTAAGGGGGAGGTTCTGTAAGGGGGAGAGAGGAGGCTCTGTAAGGGGAGAGAGGAGGCTCTGTAAGGGGGAGAGAGGAGGCTCTGTAAGGGGGAGAGAGGAGGCTCTGTAAGGGGGAGAGAGGAGGCTCTGTAAGGGGGAGAGAGGAGGCTCTGTAAGGGGGGGAGAGGAGGCTCTGTAAGGGGGGGAGAGGAGGCTCTGTAAGGGGGGAGAGGAGGCTCTGTAAGGGGGAGAGAGGAGGCTATGTAAGGGGGAGAGGAGGCTCTGTAAGGGGGAGGCTCTGTAAAGGGGAGGCTCTGTAAGGGGGAGAGAGGAGGATCTGTAAGGGGGGGAGAGGAGGCTCTGTAAGGGGGAGAAGAGGCTCTGTAAGGGGGGGCGAGGAGGCTCTGTAAGGGGGAGAGGAGGCTCTGTAAGGGGGAGAGGAGGCTCTGTAAGGGGAAGAGGAGGCTCTTAGGGGGAAGGGGGGGGGCTCTTAGGGGTTCACTGTGGTGAATACATGTGAACTATGAGTCTACCTGTTCAGAAGAATAACAACAACTAACTGGACCCCTAGACACTAGCATAGTCATTCCTAGATATGGAAGGAATTGTTACTGTAAGTACTAGCAATACTATGGTATCAAGATGGTATCCTACCGTACAATAACAGGAATCTGTACCATATCTCATCACACTAATTAAATACCTTTCAGTCTTCACAAAGGGACTAGGGGTGCCCCTCCGAGAACATTCTATAGGGGCTAGGGGTCAGGGGTCAATATGGAGTAGGGCAAGACCTGGAGAGACACTCACTCAGCCTCAATGACATCATACACATGTGACCTGCCCCCCAGTGATGTCAGAAGGCAATGTTAATGTTGACATCCTCCCGTGATGTCATCAGGGATGGTCCAATGATGAATCAACACTGGTAATGATTAGGAAACTGAAACAAAACAACCACATAGCTGATCGCCTAGTAATCCCAGTGTATAATCACTGTCAGGCGCCTGACACGGTGACAGCCTGGTGACAAAACAGGAAAACAACATGACAGAACAAAGAAACAAAAGATTCCACTGGATACCAGAGGACTGACTGACAGTTCTAGAATGCCTGAGGACTGACTGACAGTTCTAGAATGCCTGAGGGCTGAGGGGGCGGGGCACAGGTAATCATTAACATTCTCTTACACACGGTTACGTTTCCCCTGAGTAATGACAGGTATCCACCTACCCAGTACCCATGTTTACTTCATTTCTGATGATAAATTAACAACTGATCTTCCTTTTAAAAGCCCACATTTCATTATAATTATTTATTAAAAAAAGATTTGTCAGAAACATTTTTGGGGGCAGGCAAAGAGTTCCCTTCCCACCCCCCACCCCCCACCTCAATTCTCCCTATAGATGCCTGGGCAGGACGCTAGATACGTCTAGTGCATGCACTATCGTATCTTGGGGAGGAGGGAGAGTGTAGAGCAGGGATGGTCAACTGGAGGCCCGCGGGCCATATGCTGGACCAATTTAAAAAATATATGATGTTTTCAGTCGGGGTCTCAACTTGCTGCTGAGAGTTAGATTAGTAGAATACACAAGGTGCCGTTTCAAAATGTGGTTGTGCATCAACAGTCACTCAATAAGCCCATGTCAGCCAAACAAATGTAGATTGGTAAATCAGTCTAGTGGCCAGCTATCAAAACGTGTAGTGAGCAGGGGTGTATGACACCACTGCACCTCCCTAAATGGAGACGTTCCTGACACCACTGCACCTCCCTAAATGGAGACGTTCCTGGAGTATGGCAGTACCTCCCTAAATGGAGACGTTCCTGGAGTATGGCAGTACCTCCCTAAATGGAGACGTTCCTGGAGTATGGCAGTACCTCCCTACATGGAGACGTTCCTGGAGTATGGCAGTACCTCCCTACATGGAGACGTTCCTGGAGTATGGCAGTACCTCCCTAAATGGAGACGTTCCTGGAGTATGGCAGTACCTTCACTATGACTTTTATTTATGAAGCCATTTTGGGGTTGACTACCTTTTTATTTGTGCATTGTTATTGTTCAGAGATGTGGTGGGTACTCTCTTCGTTCGCTGAACTTTATCCTGCTAACTGTTCCAAATGTCCCAACTGAATTTGGTAAAAGGGCTTTTATGTCCTCTGCGCCATCGTCCTAGAACACCTTACAAAATACTTTTAAACTGGAAGAACTTGTCCTGATTGGTGTTTTTAAATCACTGATGAATGATCTTGAGACTGATTCCCTGACCTGCCAATGTTTTTAATTGGTTGTTTTCTGATTTTGTTATACTCTTGTGAATTCAATGGTTTTTACTAGATTACTTGTAGTTTTTCATGTTGTCTGTCTGTAATTTTTTTGTAATGACTTGGTGCTGCCTATCTTGGCCAGGGCGCTCTTGAAAAAGAGATTATAATCTCAATGAGCCTTTCCTGGTTAAATAAAGGTTAAATAAAATACCTGCACACTGACAGGTGAGTTGACCAGCTGAACCATGAGAAAGAAGTGTGTGTGTGTGTGTGTGTGTGTGTGTGTGTGTGTGTAGGGCTACTCACCCACAGCTCCTGTGTACGTGGGCTGGGTCAGGTCTTTGGGGACTTTCCTGTAGACATCCAACCTAATGGAAGAGAAAGAAAGTGGGAGGGAAGGGTTAGAACATTTAAAAAATATATACCTGCAAGCAGCAATGAACGGGGTTCACAGTTTGATCAGTTGGATAAGAAAGCGAGCACTATCATGTAGGAACTATCACTTAAATCATTACCATGTTTATCTCTGAATACAAGAATGACGCAAGTGAAGTTAAGACTGGTGCTGTAGGTTGATTATTTTTGAAATGCAACAGGAAATCATTCTAAAGAAAGGTATGACTTAACGTATTTACTGTATATATAAAACTACCAGTGAAAAGTTCGGACACACCTACTCATTCAAGGGTTTTTCTATATTTTACTATTTTCTTCATTGTAGAATAATAATGAAGACATCAAAACTATGAAATAACACATATGGAATCATGTAGTAACCAAAAAAATTGTTAAATCAAATTACGTTTTAGATTTGAGATTCTTCAAATAGCCACCCTTTGCCTTTGACAGCTTTGCACACTCTTGGCATTCTCTCAACCAACTTCATGAGGTAGTCACCTGGAATGCATTTCAATTAACAGGTGTGCCTTGGTAAAAGTGAATTTTGTGGAATTTCTTTCCTTCTTAATGCATTTGAGCCAATCAGTTGTGTTGTGACAAGGTATGGGTGGTATACAGAAGATAGCCCTAATTGGTAAAAGACCAAGTCCATATTATAGCAAGAACAGATCAAATAAGCAAAGAGAAATGACAGTCCACCATTACTTTAAGACATGAAGGTCAGTCGATACGGAAAATGTCAAGTTTCTTCAAGTGCAGCCGCAAAAACCATCAAGCGCTGTGATGAAACTGGCTCTCATGAGGACCGCCACAGGAAAGGAAGACCCAGAGTCACCTCTGCTGCAGAGGATACGTTCATTAGAGATACCTGGCTCAGAAATTGCAGTCCAAATAAATGCGTCACAGTTAAAGTAATAGACACATCAACATCAAATGTTCAGAGACTGTGTGAATCAGGCCTTCGTGGTCAAACACCAATAAGAATAAGAGACTTGCTTTGGCCAAGAAACATGAGTAATAGACATTAGACCGGTGGAAATCTGTCCTTTGGTTTGGAGTCCAAATTGGAGATTTGTCCTACCAACTGCCATGTCTTTGAGAGATGTGGTGTGGGTGAATGGATGATCTCTGCATGTGTATTTCCCACCGTGAAGCATGGAGGAGGAGGAACTATCATTTGTTATTCAACACAACAATGACCCAACAAACCTCCAGGCTGTGTAAGGGCTATTTGATCAAGAAGGAGAGTGATGGAGTGCTGCATCAGATGACCTGGCCTCCACAATCACCTGACCTCAACCCAAATGAGATGGTCTGGAATGAGTCGGACCGCAGAGTGAAGGAAAAGCACCCAACAAGTGCTCAGCATATGTGGGAACTTCAAGACTGTTGAAAAGCATTCCAGGTGAAGCTGGTTGAGAGAATGCCAAGAGTGTGCAAAGCTGTCAAAGGCAAAGGGTGGCTACTTTGAAGAATTGAAAATATATTTTGATTTGTTTAACACTTTTTGGTTACTACATGATTCCATGCGTGTTATTTCATACTGTTGATATGTATCAGTGGTGATAGTTTAATATGTTTTTTCAAGGCATTAATTATATTACAGCATATTGGATAACTGTCATTCATATTCACCCAGGTCAATGTAACAGTGATAGGTTTAGGTTACTGTCATTCATATTCACCCAGGTCAATGTAACAATGATAGGTTTAGGTTACTGTCATTCATATTCACCCAGTTCAATGTAACAGTGACAGGTTTAGGTTACTGTCATTCATATTCACCCAGTTCAATGTGACAGTGATAGGTTTAGGTTACTGTCATTCATATTCACCCAGTTCAATGTAACAGTGACATGTTTAGGCTACTACATGAAACTCTAATTTTCCCTCTACCCATCATGGAGGTTGCTACAACCTAGTTTACGAATGAACGTTTACAACGTACAGTTGAAGTCAGAAGTTGCCATACATTTTAGGTTGGAGTCATGAAAACGTGTTTTTTTTTCAACTATAGAACTAACAGGTTAGTAAACCTGCTACGATCATGCAGTAACATTAGCGTAGTGTACAGTCAGTGAGCAGGTACACCGGCGGGCCCCGGTGGCAATACATTTGGTATTACTAAAGCTTGACCTTTAACCTCGACTTGGAAAAGTTCCAGTGTCGTGAAGAAGCACAGTTCTATTAGGTCATGTCTTTATAAAGACAGTGCTGCTAACTTAGTGGTTATCGCTGTAAGATGTGATTTATCAAATGTTTTATACTTTTCATTTTAAAAACAGCCTAGTTTTAGGTTGTAAATAAGTATCTTGTTAATTAATTATGCACAACTTGTTTTAAATCCTTCACTATTTCAGCGGGGCTCTCTACTCCAGACGTTTAGTGTTCCTCACTACAAGCACTTCATGTGTGGACATCTTTGGGATTACCTTGTTCTATTACTTGACCAAGGTGGGATCTCTTTTCCAGACTTCAGAGTTGGTTACCTTGTTCAGTTGGTTGACTTTACATGGCTAGGCCTGATATCATGAGGGACAGCTGGTTGACTTTACATGGCTAGGCCTGATATCATGAGGGACAGCTGGTTGACTTTACATGGCTAGGCCTGATATCATGAGGGACAGCTGGTTGACTTTACATGGCTAGGCCTGATATCATGAGGGACAGCTGGTTGACTTTACATGGCTAGGCCTGATATCATGAGGGACAGCTGGTTGACCTTACATGGCTAGGCCTGATATCATGAGGGACAGCTGGTTGACTTTACATGGCTAGGCCTGATATCATGAGGGACAGCTGGTTTATTTTACATGGCTAGGCCTGATATCATGAGGGACAGCTGGTTTACTTTACATGGCTAGGCCTGATACCATGAGGGACAGCTGGTTGACTTTACATGGCTAGGCCTGATATCATGAGGGACAGCTGGTTGACTTTACATGGCTAGGCCTGATATCATGAGGGACAGCTGGTTGACCTTACATGGCTAGGCCTGATATCATGAGGGACAGCTGGTTGACTTTACATGGCTAGGCCTGATATCATGAGGGACAGCTGGTTGACCTTACATGGCTAGGCCTGATATCATGAGGGACAGCTGGTTGACCTTACATGGCTAGGCCTGATATCATGAGGGACAGCTGGTTGACCTTACATGGCTAGGCCTGATATCATGAGGGACAGCTGGTTGACCTTACATGGCTAGGCCTGATATCATGAGGGACAGCTGGTTGACCTTACATGGCTAGGCCTGATATCATGAGGGACAGCTGGCTGCTCGGTCACTTTTGCTAGCTGGAATGTTCTTTCTTTTTTTATCACCAGTGAAACGTAAAAGGGTTCTATCTAATTTAAATCACCTTAAAGTAGATCGCCTTTCTTCAGGAGACAGGTCATAAGGTCTTTCTTCAGGAGACCGGTCATAAGGTCTTTCTTCAGGAGACAGGTCATAAGGTCTTTCTTCAGGAGACAGGTCATAAGGTCTTTCTTCAGGAGACAGGTCATTAGGTCTTTCTTCAGGAGACAGGTCATAAGGTCTTTCTTCAGGAGACAGGTTATAAGACCTTCTCACGTATTGACTATTTTTTCCTAGACAACAGATTGTCACTTCGGGCGGTGTGATTACCAAGCTATAGTCGTTTAGGATCATTCTCCTCTTACTATGAAACTACTTATACACAGCCTAATTATGATGAAACCCTTGGTGTCTTAACTCACTACAGCTATCAGATGAAACCCTTGGTGTCTTAACTCTCTACTGCTATCAGATGAAACCCTTGGTGTCTTAACTCACTACTGCTATCAGATGAAACCCTTGGTGTCTTAACTCACTACTGCTATCAGATGAAACCCTTGGTGTCTTAACTCTCTACTGCTATCAGATGAAACCCTTGGTGTCTTAACTCTCTACTGCTATCAGATGAAACCCTTGGTGTCTTAACTCACTACTGCTATCAGATGAAACCCTTGGTGTCTTAACTCACTACTGCTATCAGATGAAACCCTTGGTGTCTTAACTTAACTCACTACTGCTATCAGATGAAACCCTTGGTGTCTTAACTTAACTCACTACTGCTATCAGATGAAACCCTTGGTGTCTTAACTTAACTCACTACTGCTATCAGATGAAACCCTTGGTGTCTTAACTTAACTCACTACTGCTATCAGATGAAACCCTTGGTGTCTTAACTTAACTCACTACTGCTATCAGATGAAACCCTTGGTGTCTTAACTTAACTCACTACTGCTATCAGATGAAACCCTTGGTGTCTTAACTTAACTCACTACTGCTATCAGATGAAACCCTTGGTGTCTTAACTTAACTCACTACTGCTATCAGATGAAACCCTTGGTGTCTTAACTTAACTCACTACTGCTATCAGATGAAACCCTTGGTGTCTTAACTTAACTCACTACTGCTATCAGATGAAACCCTTGGTGTCTTAACTTAACTCACTACTGCTATCAGATGAAACCCTTGGTGTCTTAACTCTCTACTGCTATCAGATGAAACCCTTGGTGTCTTAACTTAACTCACTACTGCTATCAGATGAAACCCTTGGTGTCTTAACTTAACTCTCTACTGCTATCAGATGAAACCCTTGGTGTCTTAACTCACTACTGCTATCAGATGAAACCCTTGGTGTCTTAACTTAACTCACTACTGCTATCAGATGAAACCCTTGGTGTCTTAACTCTCTACTGCTATCAGATGAAACCCAGCAGAAGCAGAAAATCGAATTAGTAAATCTTGATACAACAGTGATGAACATGGCGAGAAACCAGGGACAATGCTAGCACACCAGCTGCATCAGAGAACCGCAAATCAAACCATACCTGAGATATCTGACGAGCTGGGTAACACACGTGTTGATGATTTAGAGGTCAATTCATGCTTTCATAACTTTTACTCATAATTATACACTTCAGAATCAGCTGGTAGTGCCACCTTACTCCACACCTTCTTTGAGAACTTAGATGTTCCTACAGTTGAACCTGAGACAGCTGCTGAACTAGAAGAGCAACTCTCTGTAGAAGAGATGGTGTTGGCAATTTAATCCGTGTGGTAAATGCCCTGAACCCGACGGATTTCTGAGCGAGAGCTTGAAAAAAAAAATAATAATAATCTCAGAACAACTCGCTTACTTTCCGTATTTGAGGAATCATTCTCCTCAAAACTCTTTACCCTCAACAATGAGACAAACACGTACCTCACTTATTCTGAACAAGGGAAAAAAATGACTTGGAAATTGTAAGAGTACATTTTTTTTTAAACTCTTGAGTGTGGTTCATTTCGGTCAATTTCTTGACTGAATTGCGATGTAAAGATACTTTCTAAGACGATTGCCTGCCGTTTTGAGTCAGTCCTTCCCTCCATTATCTCTACAGATCAAACTGGTTTTGAGTTAGTCCTTCCCTCCATTAGCTCTACAGATCAAACTGGTTTTGAGTCAGTCTTTCCCTCTATTATCTCTACAGATCAAACTGGTTTTGAGTCAGTCCTGTAGAGATAATGGAGGGGAGGACTGAAGAAGAACCAATGGGAAGAGGATTTAGGAGAACAATTTTTCAGACGAAACTTGGCAGAGTATGCTTCAGAGAATACATTCTTCATCTATATGTCTAAGACATGCTGTAAATCAATTTAAAGCAGTTAAATCGGCTGCATTGTTCAAATGCAAAATTATCCAAGAATAGACGAGACAGATTCAACTTGAGACCGATGTAAGCAGGCGCCTGCTACGTTATTACACATTGTGGATATGCACAAAATTAACAGATTTCTGAATATCAATTTGATACTGGAGAAAGAGGACAGCTCTAGAGGGGGCTCCTGTGGTGCCACTCCGAATACTGACGAGACCTATAGAACCTTCTGCCTTTATTGCATCATGTAGAGTGGCACCGCAGGAGGCCCCTCTAAACAGATCTATGGAGTGGCAGTGCAGGAGGCCCCTCTAAACAGATCTATGGAGTGGCACCGCAGGAGGCCCCTCTAAACAGATCTATGGAGTGGCAGTGCAGGAGGCCCCTCAGTTCTATGGAGTGGCACCACAGGAGGCCCCTCTAAACAGATCTATGGAGTGGTAGTGCAGGAGGCCCCTCTAAACAGATCTATGGACTGGCAGCACAGGAGGCCCCTCTAAACAGATCTATGGAGTGGCAGTGCAGGAGGCCCCTCTAAACAGATCTATGGAGTGGCACCGCAGGAGGCCCCTCTAAACAGATCTATGGAGGGTTTGGGGAGGGTTTGGCCAGGGGTTTAGGGAGGGTTAGGGGAGGGTTTGGCCGGGGGTTTGGGGAGGGTTAGGGGAGGGGGAGGGTTAGGGGAGGGTTTGGCCGGGGGTTTGGGGAGGGTTTGGGGAGGGTTTGGCCGGGGGTTTGGGGAGGGTTAGGGGAGGGTTTGGCCGGGGGTTTGGGGAGGGTTTGGGGAGGGTTTGGCCGGGGGAGGCCGTCATTGTAAAATAAGAATGTGTTCTTAACTGACTTGCCCAGTTAAATAACGGTTAAATTAAATGAACAAATAGAAAGAGAGACAGAGAAAAGGGAGAGAGAAAGAAGAGGGGGAACATTTTGTTCTCAGAAAGCAGAGGAGTAGTGGAATGTTGGCTCTGGAACACAGCCATGACATTTTGTTCTCAGAATGCAGAGGAGTAGTGGAATGTTGGCTCTGGAACACAGTCATGACATTTTGTTCTCAGAAAGCAGAGGAGTAGTGGAATGTTGGCTCTGGAACACAGTCATGACATTTTGTTCTCAGAATGCAGAGGAGTAGTGGAATGTTGGCTCTGGAACACAGTCATGACATTTTGTTCTCAGAAAGCAGAGGAGTAGTGGAATGTTGGCTCTGGAACACAGTCATGACATTTTGTTCTCAGAATGCAGAGGAGTAGTGGAATGTTGGCTCTGGAACACAGTCATGACATTTTGTTCTCAGAATGCAGAGGAGTAGTGGAATGTTGGCTCTGGAACACAGTCATGACATTTTGTTCTCAGAAAGCAGAGGAGTAGTGGAATGTTGGCTCTGGAACACAGTCATGACATTTTGTTCTCAGAAAGCAGAGGAGTAGTGGAATGTTGGCTCTGGAACACAGTCATGACATTTTGTTCTCAGAATGCAGAGGAGTAGTGGAATGTTGGCTCTGGAACACAGTCATGACATTTTGTTCTCAGAATGCAGAGGAGTAGTGGAATGTTGGCTCTGGAACACAGTCATGACATTTTGTTCTCAGAATGCAGAGGAGTAGTGGAATGTTGGCTCTGGAACACAGTCATGACATTTTGTTCTCAGAAAGCAGAGGAGTAGTGGAATGTTGGCTCTGGAACACAGTCATGACATTTTGTTCTCAGAAAGCAGAGGAGTAGTGGAATGTTGGCTCTGGAACACAGTCATGACATGTTGTTCTCAGAAAGCAGAGGAGTAGTGGAATGTTGGCTCTGGAACACAGCCATGACATTTTGTTCTCAGAATGCAGAGGAGTAGTGGAATGTTGGCTCTGGAACACAGCCATGACATTTTGTTCTCAGAATGCAGAGGAGTAGTGGAATGTTGGCTCTGGAACACAGTCATGACATTTTGTTCTCAGAAAGCAGAGGAGTAGTGGAATGTTGGCTCTGGAACACAGTCATGACATTTTGTTCTCAGAAAGCAGAGGAGTAGTGGAATGTTGGCTCTGGAACACAGTCATGACATTTTGTTCTCAGAAAGCAGAGGAGTAGTGGAATGTTGGCTCTGGAACACAGTCATGACATTTTGTTCTCAGAATGCAGAGGAGTAGTGGAATGTTGGCTCTGGAACACAGTCATGACATTTTGTTCTCAGAATGCAGAGGAGTAGTGGAATGTTGGCTCTGGAACACAGTCATGACATTTTGTTCTCAGAAAGCAGAGGAGTTGTGGAATGTTGGCTCTGGAACACAGTCATGACATTTTGTTCTCAGAATGCAGAGGAGTAGTGGAATGTTGGCTCTGGAACACAGCCATGACATTTTGTTCTCAGAATGCAGAGGAGTAGTGGAATGTTGGCTCTGGAACACAGTCATGACATTTTGTTCTCAGAAAGCAGAGGAGTAGTGGAATGTTGGCTCTGGAACACAGTCATGACATGTTGTTCTCAGAAAGCAGAGGAGTAGTGGAATGTTGGCTCTGGAACACAGTCATGACATTTTGTTCTCAGAATGCAGAGGAGTAGTGGAATGTTGGCTCTGGAACACAGTCATGACATGTTGTTCTCAGAAAGCAGAGGAGTAGTGGAATGTTGGCTCTGGAACACAGTCATGACATTTTGTTCTCAGAAAGCAGAGGAGTAGTGGAATGTTGGCTCTGGAACACAGTCATGACATTTTGTTCTCAGAATGCAGAGGAGTAGTGGAATGTTGGCTCTGGAACACAGCCATGACATTTTGTTCTCAGAAAGCAGAGGAGTAGTGGAATGTTGGCTCTGGAACACAGTCATGACATTTTGTTCTCAGAAAGCAGAGGAGTAGTGGAATGTTGGCTCTGGAACACAGTCATGACATTTTGTTCTCAGAAAGCAGAGGAGTAGTGGAATGTTGGCTCTGGAACACAGTCATGACATTTTGTTCTCAGAAAGCAGAGGAGTAGTGGAATGTTGGCTCTGGAACACAGCCATGACATTTTGTTCTCAGAATGCAGAGGAGTAGTGGAATGTTGGCTCTGGAACACAGTCATGACATTTTGTTCTCAGAAAGCAGAGGAGTAGTGGAATGTTGGCTCTGGAACACAGTCATGACATTTTGTTCTCAGAATGCAGAGGAGTAGTGGAATGTTGGCTCTGGAACACAGTCATGACATTTTGTTCTCAGAATGCAGAGGAGTAGTGGAATGTTGGCTCTGGAACACAGTCATGACATTTTGTTCTCAGAAAGCAGAGGAGTAGTGGAATGTTGGCTCTGGAACACAGTCATGACATTTTGTTCTCAGAAAGCAGAGGAGTAGTGGAATGTTGGCTCTGGAACACAGCCATGACATTTTGTTCTCAGAATGCAGAGGAGTAGTGGAATGTTGGCTCTGGAACACAGTCATGACATTTTGTTCTCAGAATGCAGAGGAGTAGTGGAATGTTGGCTCTGGAACACAGTCATGACATTTTGTTCTCAGAAAGCAGAGGAGTAGTGGAATGTTGGCTCTGGAACACAGCCATGACATGTTGTTCTCAGAATGCAGAGGAGTAGTGGAATGTTGGCTCTGGAACACAGCCATGACATTTTGTTCTCAGAATGCAGAGGAGTAGTGGAATGTTGGCTCTGGAACACAGTCATGACATTTTGTTCTCAGAATGCAGAGGAGTAGTGGAATGTTGGCTCTGGAACACAGTCATGACATTTTGTTCTCAGAATGCAGAGGAGTAGTGGAATGTTGGCTCTGGAACACAGTCATGACATTTTGTTCTCAGAAAGCAGAGGAGTAGTGGAATGTTGGCTCTGGAACACAGTCATGACATTTTGTTCTCAGAATGCAGAGGAGTAGTGGAATGTTGGCTCTGGAACACAGTCATGACATTTTGTTCTCAGAATGCAGAGGAGTAGTGGAATGTTGGCTCTGGAACACAGTCATGACATTTTGTTCTCAGAATGCAGAGGAGTAGTGGAATGTTGGCTCTGGAACACAGTCATGACATGTTGTTCTCAGAAAGCAGAGGAGTAGTGGAATGTTGGCTCTGGAACACAGTCATGACATTTTGTTCTCAGAAAGCAGAGGAGTAGTGGAATGTTGGCTCTGGAACACAGTCATGACATTTTGTTCTCAGAAAGCAGAGGAGTAGTGGAATGTTGGCTCTGGAACACAGCCATGACATTTTGTTCTCAGAATGCAGAGGAGTAGTGGAATGTTGGCTCTGGAACACAGTCATGACATTTTGTTCTCAGAATGCAGAGGAGTAGTGGAATGTTGGCTCTGGAACACAGTCATGACATTTTGTTCTCAGAAAGCAGAGGAGTAGTGGAATGTTGGCTCTGGAACACAGTCATGACATTTTGTTCTCAGAATGCAGAGGAGTAGTGGAATGTTGGCTCTGGAACACAGTCATGACATTTTGTTCTCAGAATGCAGAGGAGTAGTGGAATGTTGGCTCTGGAACACAGTCATGACATGTTGTTCTCAGAAAGCAGAGGAGTAGTGGAATGTTGGCTCTGGAACACAGTCATGACATTTTGTTCTCAGAAAGCAGAGGAGTAGTGGAATGTTGGCTCTGGAACACAGTCATGACATTTTGTTCTCAGAAAGCAGAGGAGTAGTGGAATGTTGGCTCTGGAACACAGTCATGACATTTTGTTCTCAGAATGCAGAGGAGTAGTGGAATGTTGGCTCTGGAACACAGTCATGACATTTTGTTCTCAGAAAGCAGAGGAGTAGTGGAATGTTGGCTCTGGAACACAGTCATGACATTTTGTTCTCAGAATGCAGAGGAGTAGTGGAATGTTGGCTCTGGAACACAGCCATGACATTTTGTTCTCAGAAAGCAGAGGAGTAGTGGAATGTTGGCTCTGGAACACAGCCATGACATTTTGTTCTCAGAATGCAGAGGAGTAGTGGAATGTTGGCTCTGGAACACAGTCATGACATTTTGTTCTCAGAATGCAGAGGAGTAGTGGAATGTTGGCTCTGGAACACAGTCATGACATTTTGTTCTCAGAATGCAGAGGAGTAGTGGAATGTTGGCTCTGGAACACAGTCATGACATTTTGTTCTCAGAATGCAGAGGAGTAGTGGAATGTTGGCTCTGGAACACAGTCATGACATTTTGTTCTCAGAAAGCAGAGGAGTAGTGGAATGTTGGCTCTGGAACACAGTCATGACATTTTGTTCTCAGAAAGCAGAGGAGTAGTGGAATGTTGGCTCTGGAACACAGTCATGACATTTTGTTCTCAGAAAGCAGAGGAGTAGTGGAATGTTGGCTCTGGAACACAGTCATGACATTTTGTTCTCAGAAAGCAGAGGAGTAGTGGAATGTTGGCTCTGGAACACAGTCATGACATTTTGTTCTCAGAATGCAGAGGAGTAGTGGAATGTTGGCTCTGGAACACAGTCATGACATTTTGTTCTCAGAAAGCAGAGGAGTAGTGGAATGTTGGCTCTGGAACACAGTCATGACATTTTGTTCTCAGAAAGCAGAGGAGTAGTGGAATGTTGGCTCTGGAACACAGCCATGACATTTTGTTCTCAGAATGCAGAGGAGTAGTGGAATGTTGGCTCTGGAACACAGTCATGACATTTTGTTCTCAGAAAGCAGAGGAGTAGTGGAATGTTGGCTCTGGAACACAGTCATGACATTTTGTTCTCAGAATGCAGAGGAGTAGTGGAATGTTGGCTCTGGAACACAGTCATGACATTTTGTTCTCAGAATGCAGAGGAGTAGTGGAATGTTGGCTCTGGAACACAGTCATGACATTTTGTTCTCAGAATGCAGAGGAGTAGTGGAATGTTGGCTCTGGAACACAGTCATGACATTTTGTTCTCAGAAAGCAGAGGAGTAGTGGAATGTTGGCTCTGGAACACAGTCATGACATTTTGTTCTCAGAATGCAGAGGAGTAGTGGAATGTTGGCTCTGGAACACAGTCATGACATTTTGTTCTCAGAATGCAGAGGAGTAGTGGAATGTTGGCTCTGGAACACAGTCATGACATTTTGTTCTCAGAAAGCAGAGGAGTAGTGGAATGTTGGCTCTGGAACACAGTCATGACATTTTGTTCTCAGAATGCAGAGGAGTAGTGGAATGTTGGCTCTGGAACACAGTCATGACATTTTGTTCTCAGAATGCAGAGGAGTAGTGGAATGTTGGCTCTGGAACACAGTCATGACATTTTGTTCTCAGAAAGCAGAGGAGTAGTGGAATGTTGGCTCTGGAACACAGTCATGACATTTTGTTCTCAGAAAGCAGAGGAGTAGTGGAATGTTGGCTCTGGAACACAGTCATGACATTTTGTTCTCAGAATGCAGAGGAGTAGTGGAATGTTGGCTCTGGAACACAGTCATGACATTTTGTTCTCAGAAAGCAGAGGAGTAGTGGAATGTTGGCTCTGGAACACAGTCATGACATTTTGTTCTCAGAATGCAGAGGAGTAGTGGAATGTTGGCTCTGGAACACAGTCATGACATTTTGTTCTCAGAAAGCAGAGGAGTAGTGGAATGTTGGCTCTGGAACACAGTCATGACATTTTGTTCTCAGAAAGCAGAGGAGTAGTGGAATGTTGGCTCTGGAACACAGCCATGACATTTTGTTCTCAGAAAGCAGAGGAGTAGTGGAATGTTGGCTCTGGAACACAGTCATGACATTTTGTTCTCAGAAAGCAGAGGAGTAGTGGAATGTTGGCTCTGGAACACAGTCATGACATTTTGTTCTCAGAAAGCAGAGGAGTAGTGGAATGTTGGCTCTGGAACACAGTCATGACATTTTGTTCTCAGAAAGCAGAGGAGTAGTGGAATGTTGGCTCTGGAACACAGTCATGACATTTTGTTCTCAGAATGCAGAGGAGTAGTGGAATGTTGGCTCTGGAACACAGTCATGACATGTTGTTCTCAGAATGCAGAGGAGTAGTGGAATGTTGGCTCTGGAACACAGCCATGACATTTTGTTCTCAGAATGCAGAGGAGTAGTGGAATGTTGGCTCTGGAACACAGTCATGACATTTTGTTCTCAGAAAGCAGAGGAGTAGTGGAATGTTGGCTCTGGAACACAGTCATGACATTTTGTTCTCAGAATGCAGAGGAGTAGTGGAATGTTGGCTCTGGAACACAGTCATGACATTTTGTTCTCAGAATGCAGAGGAGTAGTGGAATGTT
>NC_143046.1:2575000-2590000 GCF_057628025.1 Oncorhynchus mykiss | reverse complement strand
CTCTCTACCTCCTCACAGTGTTCTGTTCCTCTCTACCTCCTTCCTCTGTTCTGTTCCTCTCTCTACCTCCTCACACTGTACTGTTCCTCTCTCTACCTCCTCACACTGTTCTGTTCCTCTCTCTACCTCCTCCCTCTGTTCTGTTCCTCTCTCTACCTCCTCACACTGTTCTGTTCCTCTCTCTACCTCCTCACACTGTTCTGTTCCTCTCTACCTCCTCCCACTGTTCTGTTCCTCTCTACCTCCTCCCACTGTTCTGTTCCTCTCTACCTCCTCACACTGTTCTGTTCCTCTCTACCTCCTTCCTCTGTTCTGTTCCTCTCTCTACCTCCTCACACTGTACTGTTCCTCTCTCTACCTCCTCACACTGTTCTGTTCCTCTCTCTACCTCCTCCCTCTGTTCTGTTCCTCTCTCTACCTCCTCCCTCTGTTCTGTTCCTCTCTCTACCTCCTCACACTGTTCTGTTCCTCTCTACCTCCTCACACTGTTCTGTTCCTCTCTCTACCTCCTCACACTGTTATGTTCCTCTCTACCTCCTCACACTGTTCTGTTCCTCTCTCTACCTCCCTCCTTCTATTCCTCTCCCTCTGTTCTGTTCCCCTCTACCTTGCCTGAGTCTGGTCTTGCCTCATAGTAAAACAGTACACTACTTACCCCTGTGGCGCTCTCCCTCCTCCCCTCCCCCCATCTCTATTCCTCCCCAAGCTGTTCTCTTCAGTGTTGTAAGGACTCTGGTATTGCCTCAGAACCAGGCCAAGAGGACATTATGTTCTCTTGTAATAGCCAGACATTATTTGCCATGTTGTTTTTGGCCTGCCTCTCTTGCGCTTTCCAGTTGGTGTCCAGTTATTTTTGTAAACATTTTTGTTCGTGTTAAATGTAACCTTTTATTTAACTAGGCAAGTCAGTTAAGAACTCATTCTTATTTATCAATGACGGCCTAGGAACAGTGGGTTAACTGCCTCGTTCAGGGGCAGAACGACAGATTTGTACCTTGTCAGCTCAGCTCAGATGATTCGATCCAACAACCTTTAGGTTACGAGTCCAACACCCCATATGGAGCTCAGCCGACTCCGTCCATGACCGAGCCAACGGACGTCCTCGGCACATGACCACACTGCCCCCCAGGACATCTACAGCACCAGGTGTAACAGGAAGGACAGAAATAAGAAATATCAGAACGAGCAATGTCACACTATAACTAATATATATATATTATATGTGGGCACCCCTTCAAAACTGGTGGATTGGACTATTTCAGCCACAGCCACTGCTGACCAGGTGACAGGTGTACACAACCGGAGCTTAGTGATGAGCTTGGAGGGCACAATGGTGTTGAAGGCTGAGCTGTAGTTGGTGAAAAGCATTTTTACAGGTATTTCTGTTGTCCAGGAGGGACAAGACAGTGTTTACTAGGAGTTGGTTTTGTCCAGGAGGGACAAGGCAGTGTTTACTAGGAGTTGATTTTGTCCAGGAGGGACAAGACAGTGTTTACTAGGAGTTGATTTTGTCCAGGAGGGACAAGACAGTGTTTACTAGGAGTTGGTTTTGTCCAGGAGGGACAAGGCAGTGTTTACTAGGAGTTGGTTTTGTCCAGGAGGGACAAGACAGTGTTTACTAGGAGTTGGTTGTCCAGGAGGGACAAGACAGTGTTTACTAGGAGTTGATTTTGTCCAGGAGGGACAAGACAGTGTTTACTAGGAGTTGATTTTGTCCAGGAGGGACAAGGCAGTGTTTACTAGGAGTTGATTTTGTCCAGGAGGGACAAGGCAGTGTTTACTAGGAGTTGATTTTGTCCAGAGGGACAAGGCAGTGTTTACTAGGAGTTGATTTTGTCCAGGAGGGACAAGGCAGTGTTTACTAGGAGTTGATTTTGTCCAGGAGGGACAAGGCAGTGTTTACTAGGAGTTGATTTTGTCCAGGAGGGACAAGGCAGTGTTTACTAGGAGTTGGTTTTGTCCAGAGGGACAAGGCAGTGTTTACTAGGAGTTGATTTTGTCCAGGAGGGACAAGGCAGTGTTTACTAGGAGTTGGTTTTGTCCAGGAGGCACAAGGCAGTGTTTACTAGGAGTTGGTTTTGTTCTCAACTCATAGTAAACTCGGATCTTTCCCTATTAGAACTTTGACAGAAATTGTAGAGCTGTTGTTTGTTGAATTTTGGCCCTTAACTACTTCCTGTTGCGTGGCGCAAGTTTTTTGTTTTGATTGTAGTAAGAGCTGTCTAGGACAAAAAGCTAAACTTGCGCAACAGGAAAATAAATCTGATTGTGGGTTGCTGTAAAATCTCTAGCTAGCAAACTTGAATAGCCATCTGTGAGACACAATAATAGCTACATCCATGTATTGTTGGCAAGCTACCATAGCTGCTCTCTGTGCAAACAACCATTATTGCTTTATACCCCTAAAAAGGTGATGCGGTGGCCCAATTTGAATTAACATTTATTTAACGAGGCAAATCAGTTAAGAACAAATTCTTGGCCTAGGAACAGTGGGTTAACTGGTCTAGGAACAGTGGGTTAACTGCCTTGTTCAGGGGCAGAACGACAGATTTATACCTTGTCAGCTCTGGGATTTGATCCAACAACCTTTCGGTTACTGGCCCAACGCTCTAACCACTAGGCTACCTGCCACCTCTACACTCTAACCACTAGGTTACCTGCCACCTCTACACTCTAACCAATAGGCTACCTGCCACCTCTACGCTCTAACCACTAGGTTACCTGCCACCTCTACGCTCTAACCACTAGGCTACCTGCCACCTCTACGCTCTAACCACTAGGCTACCTGACACTCCATATTAACCCTAATGGTTTCCACTAGTTACCATAGTCAAAGACAAAATGAGCTTTTTAGTCTTAAAATGATACTTGTGGATTTTGGCCAGATCCCCAGAGTCAGATATACTTGTGGATACCATTTTAATGTCTCTGCATGGTGTTTGAGGTATACCAATAGACTACCGGTCAGCGTGCTAACGCTAGTTAGCATTGTCTCACGAAACTACCTCTAATTTCCTTCATACTGGACACAGAGACATAACAATAGTATCCACGAGTTCATCTGACTCTGGGGAAGTAGATACAAGTATCCCTTTTGTTTAAGGTTAGGCATAAGGTTAGCAGTGTGGTTAACGTTAGGGTTATGTTATTTTTTAAATCACATTAAGAACAAGGTGGCCTTCATGACTTTGTGGCTGTGGTAACTAGTGACTCCCTGTAATAGTCCTAGCTAGCTAACCTCCTAACTTTAGTAGAGGACTTAGCTTACATTATTTTCTATTATTAGACTCAACGTTAAGCAAGATGGCTAGATATCTGTTGAATAATCACGGGATGGCTACTACTAGGTGAAAGTGCCATGCGTATCTATCTATCCAGTAGACTTAAGCCTTGTTCACACTGCAGGCTTTAATGCTCAAATCAGTTCTGGGAATACTGACTGTCCAAACAGCATTCGGATGTGTGTGTGTGTGTTCAGACAGCGGTCATTCGCTGACACGGCTAAGCTAGTTGTCATAGTAATGACGGGTGTGAGCACATTGGTGTAGACTGATTGGTGGTGGTGCTTCCTAGTATCTCAGGTGACAATGATGCCCTGTACTGGACGTTTCCCCCAGTCGCTTTCAATGTTCAAAATCAGAGTGGAAGAACACTTTTAAAAGCCTCAAAAGATTATCCAACGTTGTTAACAAGGCCTTTTTGGCTAGCCACAGCAGTCAACTAGCTAGCCACAGCAGCCAACTAGCTAGCCACAGCAGCCAACTAGCTAGCCACAGCAGCCAACTAGCTAGCCACAGCAGCCAACTAGCTAGCCACAGCAGCCAACTAGCTAGCCACAGCAGCCAACTAGCTAGCCACAGCAGTCAACTAGCTATCCACAGCAGTCAACTAGCTATCCACAGCAGTCAACTAGCTAGCCACAGCAGTCAACTAGCTAGCCACAGCAGTCAACTAGCTAGCCACAGCAGCCAACTAGCTAGCCACAGCAGTCAACTAGCTAGCCACAGCAGCCAACTAGCTAGCCACAGCAGTCAACTAGCTAGCCACAGCAGTCAACTAGCTATCCACAGCAGTCAACTAGCTAGCCACAGCAGTCAACTAGCTATCCACAGCAGTCAACTAGCTATCCACAGCAGTCAACTAGCTATCCACAGCAGTCAACTTGCTAGCTAGGTAGCAGTCTAGAACATTCACTCACTAGTTTGGACACAGGATTTGGCATTGGTTAATCAAATCTCTCTATTCTTGCTGAATTTACATGTCGTCTCAAACAGCCACAACTTGTAATGCATCCGCACATCGAGTCTTCTTTTGAGTTAGACTCGGGGATGGAACAACGTGTGGTTGTTTGTGGGGGAAGGGTGGAGAGGACATATGAGAGTGTGTGTGTGTGTTCCAAATCTGTTGCTAAGGGGTTATGATGTTAGGGACAACACAGGATGAATCATAATAATTGCTTACAAAAAATGTAACTTTTGTAATGCCAGTCCTGGTTAATGTCCTGGTTACTGCCTTGGTTACTGTCCTGATAACTGTCCTGGTTACTGCCCTGGTTACTGCCCTGGTTACAGTCACAAAACTTCACATGAACTGCCTACATCATTACACATATTAGTCCTTAATTGTGGAATTAAGATATGCAAGATTTGTATTTTATATACATATATATATATATATATATATATACATACACATACATACACACTGACCTAGTGAGATATACATGGAGGAGGTTTAATATCCTGACCTAGTGAGATATACAGTGCCTTGCGAAAGTATTCGGCCCCCTTGAACTTTGCGACCTTTTGCCATATTTCAGGCTTCAAACATAAAGATAAAAAACTGTATTTTTTTGTGAAGAATCAACAACAAGTGGGACACAATCATGAAGTGGAACGACATTTATTGGATATTTCAAACTTTTTTAACAAATCAAAAACTGAAAAATTGGGCGAGCAAAATTATTCAGCCCCTTTACTTTCAGTGCAGCAAACTCTCTCCAGAAGTTCAGTGAGGATCTCTGAATGATCCAATGTTGACCTAAATTACTAATGATGATAAATACAATCCACCTGTGTGTAATCAAGTCTCCGTATAAATGCACCTGCACTGTGATAGTCTCAGAGGTCCGTTAAAAGCGCAGAGAGCATCATGAAGAACAAGGAACACACCAGGCAGGTCCGAGATACTGTTGTGAAGAAGTTTAAAGCCGGATTTGGATACAAAAAGATTTCCCAAGCTTTAAACATCCCAAGGAGCACTGTGCAAGCGATAATATTGAAATGGAAGGAGTACCAGATCACTACAAATCTACCAAGACCTGGCCGTCCCTCTAAACTTTCAGCTCATACAAGAAGAAGACTGATCAGAGATGCAGCCAAGAGGCCCATGATCACTCTGGATGAACTGCAGAGATCTACAGCTGAGGTGGGAGACTCTGTCCATAGGACAACAATCAGTCGTATATTGCACAAATCTGGCCTTTATGGAAAAGTGGCAAAAAGAAAGCCATTTCTTAAAGATATCCATAAAAAGTGTTGGTTAAAGTTTGCCACAAGCCACCTGGGAGACACACCAAACATGTGGAAGAAGGTGCTCTGGTCAGATGAAACCAAAATTGAACTTTTTGGCAACAATGCAAAAAGTTATGTTTGGCGTAAAAGCAACACAGCTCATCACCCTGAACACACCATCCCCACTGTCAAACATGGTGGTGGCAGCATCATGGTTTGGGCCTGCTTTTCTTCAGCAGGGACAGGGAAGATGGTTAAAATTGATGGGAAGATGGATGGAGCCAAATACAGGACCATTCAGGAAGAAAACCTGACGGAGTCTGCAAAAGACCTGAGACTGGGACGGAGATTTGTCTTCCAACAAGACAATGATCCAAAACATAAAGCAAAATCTAAAATGGAATGGTTCAAAAATAAACATATCCAGGTGTTAGAATGGCCAAGTCAAAGTCCAGACCTGAATCCAATCGAGAATCTGTGGAAAGAACTGAAAACTGCTGTTCACAAATGCTCTCCATCCAACCTCACAGAGCTCGAGCTGTTTTGCAAGGAGGAATGGGAAAAAATGTCAGTCTCTCGATGTGCAAAACTGATAGAGACATACCCCAAGCGACTTACAGCTGTAATCGCAGCAAAAGGTGGCACTACAAAGTATTAACTTAAGGGGGCTGAATAATTTTGCACGCCCAATTTTTCAGTTTTTGATTTGTTAAAAAAGTTTGAAATATCCAATAAATGTCGTTCCACTTCATGATTGTGTCCCACTTGTTGTTGATTCTTCACAAAAAAATACAGTTTTATATCTTTATGTTTGAAGCCTGAAATGTGGCAAAAGGTCGCAAAGTTCAAGGGGGCCGAATACTTTCGCAAGGCACTGTAGACCAAACTCCAGGGCCGGATGACATACCAGTGGAGGTAGACCAAACTCCAGGGCTGGATGGCATACCAGTGGAGGTAGACCAAACTCCAGGGCTGGATGGCATACCAGTGGAGGTAGACCAAACTCCAGGGCTGGATGGCATACCAGTGGAGGTAGACCAAACTCCAGGGCTGGATGGTATACCAGTGGAAGTATACAAAGGAAACTCCAGGGCTGGATGATATACTAGTGGAAGTATACAAAGGAAACTCCAGGGCTGGATGGCATACCAGTTGAAGTATACAAAGGAAACTCCAGGGCTGGATGGTATACCAGTGGAGGTAGACCAAACTCCAGGGCTGGATGGTATACCAGTGGAGGTAGACCAAACTCCAGGGCTGGATGGTATACCAGTGGAAGTATACAAAGGAAACTCCAGGGCTGGATGGTATACTAGTGGAAGTATACAAAGGAAACTCCAGGGCTGGATGGCATACCAGTGGAAGTATACCAAACTCCAGCGCTGGATGGCATACCAGTGGAAGTATACAAAGGAAACTCCAGGGTTGGATGGCATACCAGTGGAAGTATACCAAACTCCAGCGCTGGATGGTATACCAGTGGAAGTATACAAAGGAAACTCCAGGGCTGGATGACATACCAGTGGAAGTATACAAAGGAAACTCCAGGGTTGGATGGCATACCAGTGGAAGTATACAAAGGTAACTCCAGGGTTGGATGGCATACCAGTGGAAGTATACAAAGGAAACTCCAGGGTTGGATGGCATACCAGTGGAAGTATACCAAACTCCAGCGCTGGATGGCATACCAGTGGAAGTATACAAAGGAAACTCCAGGGTTGGATGGCATACCAGTGGAAGTATACCAAACTCCAGCGCTGGATGGTATACCAGTGGAAGTATACAAAGGAAACTCCAGGGCTGGATGACATACCAGTGGAAGTATACAAAGGAAACTCCAGGGTTGGATGGCATACCAGTGGAAGTATACAAAGGTAACTCCAGGGTTGGATGGCATACCAGTGGAAGTATACAAAGGAAACTCCAGGGTTGGATGGCATACCAGTGGAAGTATACCAAACTCCAGCGCTGGATGGCATACCAGTGGAAGTATACAAAGGAAACTCCAGGGCTGGATGGCATACCAGTGGAGGTAGACCAAACTCCAGGGCTGGATGGCATACCAGTGGAGGTAGACCAAACTCCAGGGTTGGATGGTATACCAGTGGAGGTAGACCAAACTCCAGGGCTAGATGACATACCAGTGGAGGTATACCAAACTCCAGGGCTGGATGGCATACCAGTGGAAGTATACAAAGGAAACTCCAGGGTTGGATGGCATACCAGTGGAGGTAGACCAAACTCCAGGGCTGGATGGTATACCAGTGGAGGTAGACCAAACTCCAGGGCTGGATGGTATACCAGTGGAGGTAGACCAAACTCCAGGGTTGGATGGTATACCAGTGGAGGTAGACCAAACTCCAGGGTTGGATGACATACCAGTAGAGGTATACCAAACTCCAGGGCTGGATGGTATACCAGTGGAGGTAAACCAAACCTTTTCTGATATACTCAGAGGTCCATTATTAGCATGTTTCAACCACTCCTTTGTAAACAGGAGATTATCAGACACGCAACAAGAAGGTCTGATATCACTAATACTGACACAGGATACAAGTGAGAAAGACTTAAGTCCAGTCCATTTAAACAATTGAAGGCCCGTTACACTTCAGTGCTGTGATGCAAAAATTCTAGGGCAAAATGCATATAATTTTTTTTAAGTATTGTCGGATATTATTCATTCTTATCAGACAGTTTTTTTTTTTTAAATGGACGATGCATTGGAAATAAAAGACAAGTTCTGGAAACAATAGAACACTATGAAACACCAGTCTCAACGTCAACAGTGAAGAGGAGACTCCGGGATGCTGGCCTTCTAGGCAGAGTTCCTCTGTCCAGTCTCAACGTCAACAGTGAAGAGGAGACTCCGGGATGCTGGCCTTCTAGGCAGAGTTCCTCTGTCCAGTCTCAACGTCAACAGTGAAGAGGAGACTCCGGGATGCTGGCCTTCTAGGCAGAGTTCCTCTGTCCAGTCTCAACGTCAACAGTGAAGAGGCGACTCCGGGATGCTGGCCTTCTAGGCAGAGTTCCTCTGTCCAGTCTCAACGTCAACAGTGAAGAGGCGACTCCGGGATGCTGGCCTTCTAGGCAGAGTTCCTCTGTCCAGTCTCAACGTCAACAGTGAAGAGGTGACTCCGGTATAATCGCCTTCTAGGCAGAGTTCCTCTGTCCAGTCTCAACGTCAACAGTGAAGAGGAGACTCCGGGATGCTGGCCTTCTAGGCAGAGTTCCTCTGTCCAGTCTCAACGTCAACAGTGAAGAGGAGACTCCAGGATGCTGGCCTTCTAGGCAGAGTTCCTCTGTCCAGTCTCAACGTCAAGAGTGAAGAGGTGACTCCGGGATGCTGGCCTTCTAGGCAGAGTTCCTCTGTCCAGTGTCTGTGTTCTTTTGCCCATCTTAATATTTTCTTTTTATTGGCCAGTCTGAGATATTGCTTTTCCTTTGCAACTCTGCCTAGAAGGCCAATATCCCGGAGTCGCCTCTTCACTGTTGACGTTGAGACTGGTGTTTTGCGGGTACTATTTAATGAAGCTGCCAGTTGAGGACTTGTGAGGAGTCTGTTTCTGAAACTAGACACACAAATGTACTTGTCCTCTTGCTCAGTTGTGCACTGGGGCCTCCCACTCCTCTCTCTATTCTAGTTAGAGCCGGTTTGCACTGTTCTGTGAAGGGAGTAGTACACAGCGCTGTACGAGATCAATGGCAATTTCTCGCATTTAATAGCCTTCATTTCTCAGAACAAGAATAGACTGACGAGTTTCAGAAGACAGTTCTTTGTTTCTGGCCGTTCTGAGCCTGTAATCGAACCCACAAATGCTGATGCTCCAGATACTCAACTAGTCTAAAGAAGGTCAGATTTATTGCTTCTTTAAATCAGAACAACTGTTTTAAGCTGTGCTAACATAATTACAAAAGGCTTTTCTAATGATCAATTAGCCTTTTAAATTATAAACTTAGCTAACACAACGTGCCATTGGAACACAGGAGTGATGGTTGCTGATTATGGACCTCTGTACACCTATGTCGATATTCCATAAAAAATCAGCCGTTTCCAGCTACAATAGTCATTTACAACATTAACAATGTCTACACTGTATTTCTGATCAATTTGATGTTATTTTAATGGACAAAAAAACAATGAAATGTCTAAGTGACCCCAAACGTTTTAACGGTAGTGTGTATATGTACAAAAATATACAAAATATATATAAACCTTTATTTAACTAGGCAAGTCAGTTAAGAACACATTGTTATTTACAATGACGGTAAACCCTAACGACGCTGGGTCAATTGTGTGCCGCCCTATAGGAGTCCCAATCACGGACAGTTGGGAAACAGCCTGGAATCGAACCAGGGTCTGTAGTGACGCCTCTAGCACTTAGATGTAGAACACCTTGGACCACTGTGCCACTCAGGAGCCTGAGTGGCAACTTTAGATCACTGTCAACTCATAGTAAACATCAACTCACTGTAATGTATATGACCTGCCCTATCTCCTTATGAGTCAGCCAGTTTACCGAGTCTGTCAACTCACCATCTCCTTATGAGTCAGCCAGTTTACTGGGTGTCAATATGTGTCAGTGTGTACCCATGACAGCAGCACATGACAGAGTGGTCATAACGAGAACAAACACTGACTTGTCCAAAATGGAACCCTATTCTCAACTCCAGCCCTCCAGTACCCCCAACAGTCCAACTCCAGCCCCCCCGTACCCCCAACAGTCCAACTCCAGCCCTCCAGTACCCCCAACAGCCCAACTCCAGTACCCCCAACAGTCCAACTCCAGTACCCCCAACAGTCCAACTCCAGTACCCCCAACAGCCCAACTCCAGCCCTCCCGTACCCCCAACAGCCCAACTCCAGTACCCCCAACAGTCCAACTCCAGTACCCCCAACAGTCCAACTCCAGTACCCCCAACAGCCCAACTCCAGCCCTCCCGTACCCCCAACAGTCCAACTCCAGTACCCCCAACAGTCCAACTCCAGCCCTCCAGTACCCCCAACAGCCCAACTCCAGTACCCCCAACAGCCCACCCCCAACAGCTCAACTCCTGTACCCCCAACAGCTCAACTCCTGTACCCCCAACAGCTCAACTCCAGTACCCCCAACAGCTCAACTCCAGTACCCCCAACAGCTCAACTCCAGTACCCCCAACAGCTCAACTCCAGTAACCCCAACAGCTCAACTCCAGTAACCCCAACAGCTCAACTCCAGTAACCCCAACAGCCCAACTCCAGCCCTCCCGTACCCCCAACAGCCCAACTCCTGTACCCCCAACAGTACACATCTGTATTGTAGCTCCAGACAAACTCACCTGATTCAAGTCATTGAGGGCCGGATGATTAGTTGACAAGTTGAGTCAGGTGTGTTTGTCCAGGTCTACAAATACAGGTGTGAGCTGTTGAGGCTACTGGAGCTGGGAAACACTGCCCTGCTCAATAGTGCACTATGTAGGGGAATAGGGTTGTCATTTGGGACGCAACCAGTACTCATATCCATAATGAGGTGTCTCACAGGAGGGTCTGGGGTATTCAAGCAACACAGTAGTCCTGTAGTACATATACTTATCAGGGTCTTGTGTGAGGTAGAATGATTACCTTGATGAAGCAACTTGAAACCGTTCCTACAGCTCAGGCAGCCAGGCACATCCCAGCCATGATGACCAGCTGTATGCAAACAATGGCTGTGTGCTTTGGAACAGTATACCCAGCCTGGTCTCAGAGCATTTCGTATTATTCTGTAAGAAAATCCGAGACTCCGTTTAGTATGATACGTTACATTTCATATGGTATGTATCCATTTGTGGATGTCCATTACCTATTTCGTATAATATGTTACGAATTACAAATCCTATTACATGTTACATATTTGCAAAACGTACTTTATTTTACAAATTCTAGCTAGATGGCTAACATTGGCCAGCTGGCTAATGTTAGCTAGGCTATGGGTTAGGTTAAAGGGTTAGGTGAAGGGTTAAGGTTAGGGGAAGGGTTAGCTAAAATTCAAAGTAGTTGCAAAGTTGTTCAAATTCTAAAGTTGTCTTTGATGAGATTTGAACACACCCACCCCCCTTCCCCGACCAATCACCCTACATTCGTGTAACCATCTGTCTTATGTAGCCATACCAAACGTAACATATCATACTAAATTTGTTCGGGGATTTACGTGTACAATGTTACGTCAAGTCTATGACACCAGGCTGGTATACCGTGCTCTGTGTATATTAGGGTGTGTGACCGCAGTCACGTAGAGCTGTCGGTCCAACAGAGAATGAACCAGTACTCTACTTCCTACAGATTAATCCTCATCATCTCTCCTTCATGCACTGAAGTAGAATCATGAAAGCATAGGAAATGACAGAAAAAATGGCTGATGTTCATTGGCCAACAAAAGGGGGTAAAGTATTTGGATATGTGTAATGTAAAAGCCTATTCGGTTTTATTTCACAATGAAAAGTTTGGGTGCCTTTAGCCTAGATGGTAAATAGTTCGTCTGAACGGGCATCTCTTCAGGCAAAGCGGGTATACTTTTTGGACAATATACTGACGCGTTAAATTGCGTGTGAGCCACTGCCCGCGGATACAATATAACAACTGCTGTAAACAATGTAGCGTCAATCACACCGCTAATCTGCTGGAACAAGAAGATAACTGGGGATTCTGTCTATACACAGAACATAATGCAAAATACAACGAGTATCATTTAAACCTGCGAATTATGAACCAAAGTCCTTTACTCACCTCCTTACATGGAAAACCATGATGTTTGCACGTTTTAGATGGGTATTTTAAAACTATTTTGTTAACGGGATAGCGCAACACAGATGTATCTTCAATACTACCGGTTATTCATCGTTACCGGGTTTACGTCAGTTCAGGAGGCTTTGCAAAATCCTATTGGTTGAATTCCCTTCCTTGGATGTACGATACTATTTCCGTTCTTTTAAATGAAACCAAAGACTAGAACAATACTGAAATGTTTGTCTGGATGGAAAAGGTCCACACTAAGGAAGTACAGAGAGGACATATATACAAAATAAAAGATTCCCTCATTATGTTCCAGATCACAACTTATTTATCTCATGATGCAGGTAGTCTAGTGGTTAGAGCAGGTAGCCTAGTGGTGAGAGGCAGGTAGCCTAGTGGTTAGAGCAGGTAGCCTAGTGGTGAGAGCAGGTAGCCTAGTGGTTAGAGCAGGTAGCCTAGTGGTGAGAGCAGGTAGCCTAGTGGTGAGAGCAGGTAGCCTAGTGGTTAGAGCAGGTAGCCTAGTGGTGAGAGCAGGTAGCCTAGTGGTGAGAGCAGGTAGCCTAGTGGTTAGAGCAGGTAGCCTAGTGGTTAGAGTTAATGTAACAGTACAAATTTAGACCGTCCCCTCGCCCATACCCGGGCGCGAACTAGGGACCTTCTGACACATCAACAGTCACCCTCGAAGCATCGTTACCCATCGCGCCACAAAAGCCGCGGCTCTTGCAGAGCAAGGGGAACTACTACTTCAAGGTCTCAGAGCAAGTGACGTCACTGATTGAAACGCTATTTAGCGCCCACGCTAACTAAGCTAGCCGTTTCACATCCGTTACAGAGGCAGGTAGCCTAGTGGTGAGAGGCAGGTAGCCTAGCGGTTAGAGCGGGTAGCCTAGTGGTGAGAGCAGGTAGCCTAGTGGTTAGAGCAGGTAGCCTAGTGGTGAGAGCAGGTAGCCTAGTGGTGAGAGCAGGTAGCCTAGTGGTGAGAGCAGGTAGCCTAGTGCTGAGAGCAGGTAGCCTAGTGGTGAGAGCAGGTAGCCTAGTGGTTAGAGCAGGTAGCCTAGTGGTGAGAGGCAGGTAGCCTAGTGGTGAGAGGCAGGTAGCCTAGTGGTGAGAGGCAGGTAGCCTAGTGGTGAGAGGCAGGTAGCCTAGTGGTGAGAGGCAGGTAGCCTAGTGGTGAGAGGCAGGTAGCCTAGTGGTGAGAGGCAGGTAGCCTAGTGGTGAGAGCAGGTAGCCTAGTGGTTAGAGCAGGTAGCCTAGTGGTTAGAGACAGGTAGCCTAGTGGTGAGAGCAGGTAGCCTAGTGGTTAGAGCAGGATAATTTTCGTGATCACAAGATAACTTTTGTGATCTGTCCCAGTATATATGATGTCCCACTCTTTCTGAATTCACCCTACAGTACAGTAGAGTAGAATATAGTAGAGTTCACTACAATACAATAACCAAAATAGATTTGTTCAATGTCAATGTGTCATGTCATAGCTGACACCCCATTCTTTCTGCAGACAGACATCTTTGAATCTTAATTCGGAGAAAATATTTAGTTTGCAAAAAATAGTTTACAAAAAAAATATGAAATTCTGCATCTGCACAGTTCTTCGAGTAGTTGTCAGAATTGTCCGTGTAAATTGTTAAAAGCAGAGCATATAGTTGTATGGTTTGTTAGTCTTTGAAATCAATGTTTTTTGTTTGGCGTAAATGTTAAAGTGAAAAAATCTGAGTCTTAGTTCCGTTAGCGTGGACTTGCCTTGAAATAAAGACACATCCACACAATGGCAGATTGGTGATTCTGTTGAACCAGAACCCTCGTCCTGCATAACATCTGGGGCAGGAATTAGTGAGTGGAACTTTTTAAAGCATTGGAAGAGAGTCCAACACACACACAGGCGTTGAAGCCTACTGTATCTATTGTGTTTGTTGTGCTGTGAGTTACTGCCCCAAATATCAAGACTGTAGAAAACTCCAGCACACACAATTTAACTCTGTACGTTTATTATGTTTGATGTTAAGACTCAAGACCTTTTTGAAACGAAACTGACACATTCCTTATCTAAATATAATCAATTGAATTCAACAGTAAAGCCTCCTCTTGTGTCATATTCACAAAACAAAAATAATATCTGAGTCCATCTGACCACGGTCACAGCTCAGACTACTGTCACGCCCTGACCGTAGAGAGCCTTTTATGTCTCTATTTTGGTTTGGTCAGGGTGTGATTGGGGTGGGTATTCTATGTTCCTTTTTCTATGATTTTGTATTTCTATGTTTTGGCCAGGTATGGTTCTCAATCAGGGACAGCTGTCTATCGTTGTCTCTGATTGAGAACCAAACTTAGGTATCTTTTTCCCACATGGGTTTTGTGGGTAGTTATTTTCTGTGTTAGTGTTTGCACCTTATGGGACTGTTTCGGTTTAATTTATTCTCTTGTTATTTTGTATTAGTGTTCAGTTCAATAAATAAATAAACATGAACACTGCGCTTTGGTCTGACGACTCTTCCTCATCCGACGACGAAAGCCGTTACGACTACGGAGAGCACTGTGAGAAAGATACATATTTGAACCACGACCATCTACTGTTATGACGTTGTTGTGTTGTTGTTCATGATCATCACATAGTCAGTTGAATTATGGGAAACGTCTTGTTCACAAAACCAAAAATAAATGACTTCTGGGATCACGTCAGCTGACTGTGAGAAAATGAAATCCTTTGACCACATCCTGCTACTGTTGTTGTCTTGTGATTCT
>NC_143046.1:1565000-1627500 GCF_057628025.1 Oncorhynchus mykiss | reverse complement strand
ATACTCAAGTATGTGGGTATACTGCAGTGACGTCTAAAATGATTTGTATGAATTAGCACCTTGGAGAGTTCTGTCTGTTTCACCACCATAGACAGTAGGCTACTTGGAGAGTTCTGTCTGTTTCACCACCATAGACAGTAGGCTACTTGGAGAATTCTGTCTGTTTCACCACCATGGACAGTAGGCTACTTTGAGAGTTCTGTCTGTTTCACCACCATAGACAGTAGGCACCTTGGAGAGTTCTGTCTGTTTCACCACCATAGACAGTAGGCTACTTGGATATTTCTGTCTGTTTCACCACCATAGACATTTCCTTAGAGGAAGATATGAGAGAGACTGATTGAGGCTGGATTAGGGGGGTTATTTCCTTAGAGGAAGATATGAGAGAGACAGATTGAGGCTGGATTAGGGGGGTTATTTCACGAGAGGAGGATATGAGAGAGACAGATTGAGGCTGCATTAGGGGTTATTTCCCTAGAGGAGGATATGAGAGACAGATTGAGGCTGGATTAGGGGTTATTTCCCTAGAGGAGGATATGAGAGAGACAGATTGAGGCTGGATTAGGGGGTTATTTCCCTAGAGGAGGATATGAGAGAGACAGATTGAGGCTGGATTAGGGTGGTTATTTCCCTAGAGGAGGATATGAGAGAGACAGATTGAGGGTGGATTTTGGGTTATTTCCCTAGAGGAGTATATGAGAGACAGATTGATGCTGGATTAGATGTTATTTCCCTAGAGGAGGATATGAGAGAGACAGATTGAGGCTGGATTAGGGGGGGTATTTCCCTAGAGGAGGATATGAGAGACAGATTGAGGCTGGATTAGGGGGGATATTTCCCTAGAGGAGGATATGAGAGAGACAGATTGAGGCTGGATTAGGGGGGTTATTTCCCTAGAGGAGGATATGTGAGAGACAGAATGAGGCTGGATTAGGGGGGGTAATTCCCTAGAGGAGGTTATGATAGAGACAGATTGAGGCTGGATTAGGGTGGTTATTTCCCTAGAGGAGGATATGAGAGAGACAGATTGAGGGTGGATCGGGGGTTATTTCCCTAGAGGTGGATATGAGAGATAGATTGAGGGTGGATTAGGGGTTATTTATCTAGAGGAGGATATGATAGAGACAGATTGAGGCTGGATTAGGTGGGTTATTTCCCTAGAAGAGGATATGAGAGAGACAGTTTGAGGCTGGATTAGGGGTGTATTTCACTACAATAGGATATGAGAGAGACTGATTGAGACTGGATTAGGGGTTATTTATCTAGAGGAGGTTATGAGAGAGACAGATTGAGGCTGGATTAGGGGGGTTATTTCCCTAGAGGAGAGGAGGATATGAGAGAGACAGTTTGAGGCTGGATTAGGGGGGATATTTCCCTAGAGGAGGATATGAGAGATACAGATTGAGGCTGGATTAGGGGGGTTATTTCACTAGAGGAGGATATGAGAGAGACAGATGAAGGCTGGATTCAGGGTTATTTCACTAGAGGAGGACATGAGAGAGACAGATTGAGACTGGATTAGGGGTTATTTATCTAGAGGAGGATATGAGAGAGACAGATTAAGGCTGGATTAGGGGGGTTATTTATTTATAGGAGGATATGAGAGAGACAGTTTGAGGCTGGATTAGGGGGTGTATTTCCCTAGAGGAGGATATGAGAGAGACAGATTGAGGGTTGATTAGGGGTTATTTTCCTAGAGGAGGATAAGAGAGAGACAGATTGAGGCTGGATTAGGGGGGTATTTCCCTAGAGAAGGATATGAGAGAGACAGTTTGAGGCTGTATTAGGGGGGGTATTTCCCTAGAGGAGGATATGAGAGAGACAGATTGAGGCAGGATTAGGGGGGTTATTTCACTAGAGGAAGATATGAGAGAGACTTATTGAGGCTGGATTAGGTGGGTTATTTCCCTAGAGGAGGATATGAGAGAGACAGATTGAGGCTGGATTCATGGGGTTATTTCCCTAGAGGAGGATAAGAGAGAGACAGATTGAGGCTGGATTAGGGTGGTTATTTCCCTAGAGGAGGATATGAGAGAGACAGATTGAGGGTGGATTTTGGGTTATTTCCCTAGAGGAGTATATGAGAGACAGATTGATGCTGGATTAGATGTTATTTCCCTAGAGGAGGATATGAGAGAGACAGATTGAGGCTGGATTAGGGGGGGTATTTCCCTAGAGGAGGATATGAGAGACAGATTGAGGCTGGATTAGGGGGGATATTTCCCTAGAGGAGGATATGAGAGAGACAGATTGAGGCTGGATTAGGGGGGTTATTTCCCTAGAGGAGGATATGTGAGAGACAGAATGAGGCTGGATTAGGGGGGGTAATTCCCTAGAGGAGGTTATGAGAGAGACAGATTGAGGCTGGATTAGGGTGGTTATTTCCCTAGAGGAGGATATGAGAGAGACAGATTGAGGGTGGATCGGGGGTTATTTCCCTAGAGGTGGATATGAGAGATAGATTGAGGGTGGATTAGGGGTTATTTATCTAGAGGAGGATATGATAGAGACAGATTGAGGCTGGATTAGGTGGGTTATTTCCCTAGAAGAGGATATGAGAGAGACAGTTTGAGGCTGGATTAGGGGTGTATTTCACTACAATAGGATATGAGAGAGACTGATTGAGACTGGATTAGGGGTTATTTATCTAGAGGAGGTTATGAGAGAGACAGATTGAGGCTGGATTAGGGGGGTTATTTCCCTAGAGGAGAGGAGGATATGAGAGAGACACTTTGAGGCTGGATTAGGGGGGATATTTCCCTAGAGGAGGATATGAGAGAGACAGATTGAGGCTGGATTAGGGGGGTTATTTCACTAGAGGAGGATAAGAGAGAGACAGATGAAGGCTGGATTCAGGGTTATTTCACTAGAGGAGGACATGAGAGAGACAGATTGAGACTGGATTAGGGGTTATTTATCTAGAGGAGGATATGAGAGAGACAGATTAAGGCTGGATTAGGGGGGTTATTTATTTATAGGAGGATATGAGAGAGACAGTTTGAGGCTGGATTAGGGGGTGTATTTCCCTAGAGGAGGATATGAGAGAGACAGATTGAGGGTTGATTAGGGGTTATTTTCCTAGAGGAGGGTAAGAGAGAGACAGATTGAGGCTGGATTAGGGGGGTATTTCCCTAGAGAAGGATATGAGAGAGACAGTTTGAGGCTGTATTAGGGGGGGTATTTCCCTAGAGGAGGATATGAGAGAGACAGATTGAGGCAGGATTAGGGGGGTTATTTCACTAGAGGAAGATATGAGAGAGATGTATTGAGGCTGGATTAGGTGGGTTATTTCCCTAGAGGAGGATATGAGAGAGACAGATTGAGGCTGGATTAGCGGGGTTATTTCCCTAGAGGAGGATATGAGAGAGACAGATTGAGGCTGGATTAGGGGGGTTATTTCACGAGAGGAGGATATGAGAGAGACAGATTGAGGCTGCATTAGGGGTTATTTCCCTAGAGGAGGATATGAGAGACAGATTGAGGCTGGATTAGGGGTTATTTCCCTAGAGGAGGATATGAGAGAGACAGATTGAGGCTGGATTAGGGGGTTATTTCCCTAGAGGAGGATATGAGAGAGACAGATTGAGGCTGGATTAGGGTGGTTATTTCCCTAGAGGAGGATATGAGAGAGACAGATTGAGGGTGGATTTTGGGTTATTTCCCTAGAGGAGTATATGAGAGACAGATTGATGCTGGATTAGATGTTATTTCCCTAGAGGAGGATATGAGAGAGACAGATTGAGGCTGGATTAGGGGGGGTATTTCCCTAGAGGAGGATATGAGAGACAGATTGAGGCTGGATTAGGGGGGATATTTCCCTAGAGGAGGATATGAGAGAGACAGATTGAGGCTGGATTAGGGGGGTTATTTCCCTAGAGGAGGATATGTGAGAGACAGAATGAGGCTGGATTAGGGGGGGTAATTCCCTAGAGGAGGTTATGATAGAGACAGATTGAGGCTGGATTAGGGTGGTTATTTCCCTAGAGGAGGATATGAGAGAGACAGATTGAGGGTGGATCGGGGGTTATTTCCCTAGAGGTGGATATGAGAGATAGATTGAGGGTGGATTAGGGGTTATTTATCTAGAGGAGGATATGATAGAGACAGATTGAGGCTGGATTAGGTGGGTTATTTCCCTAGAAGAGGATATGAGAGAGACAGTTTGAGGCTGGATTAGGGGTGTATTTCACTACAATAGGATATGAGAGAGACTGATTGAGACTGGATTAGGGGTTATTTATCTAGAGGAGGTTATGAGAGAGACAGATTGAGGCTGGATTAGGGGGGTTATTTCCCTAGAGGAGAGGAGGATATGAGAGAGACAGTTTGAGGCTGGATTAGGGGGGATATTTCCCTAGAGGAGGATATGAGAGAGACAGATTGAGGCTGGATTAGGGGGGTTATTTCACTAGAGGAGGATATGAGAGAGACAGATGAAGGCTGGATTCAGGGTTATTTCACTAGAGGAGGACATGAGAGAGACAGATTGAGACTGGATTAGGGGTTATTTATCTAGAGGAGGATATGAGAGAGACAGATTAAGGCTGGATTAGGGGGGTTATTTATTTATAGGAGGATATGAGAGAGACAGTTTGAGGCTGGATTAGGGGGTGTATTTCCCTAGAGGAGGATATGAGAGAGACAGATTGAGGGTTGATTAGGGGTTATTTTCCTAGAGGAGGATAAGAGAGAGACAGATTGAGGCTGGATTAGGGGGGTATTTCCCTAGAGAAGGATATGAGAGAGACAGTTTGAGGCTGTATTAGGGGGGGTATTTCCCTAGAGGAGGATATGAGAGAGACAGATTGAGGCAGGATTAGGGGGGTTATTTCACTAGAGGAAGATATGAGAGAGACTTATTGAGGCTGGATTAGGTGGGTTATTTCCCTAGAAGAGGATATGAGAGAGACAGATTGAGGCTGGATTAGCGGGGTTATTTCCCTAGAGGAGGATATGAGAGAGACAGATTGAGGCTGGATTCATGGGGTTATTTCCCTAGAGGAGGATAAGAGAGAGACAGATTGAGGCTGGATTAGGGTGGTTATTTCCCTAGAGGAGGATATGAGAGAGACAGATTGAGGGTGGATTTTGGGTTATTTCCCTAGAGGAGTATATGAGAGACAGATTGATGCTGGATTAGATGTTATTTCCCTAGAGGAGGATATGAGAGAGACAGATTGAGGCTGGATTAGGGGGGGTATTTCCCTAGAGGAGGATATGAGAGACAGATTGAGGCTGGATTAGGGGGGATATTTCCCTAGAGGAGGATATGAGAGAGACAGATTGAGGCTGGATTAGGGGGGTTATTTCCCTAGAGGAGGATATGTGAGAGACAGAATGAGGCTGGATTAGGGGGGGTAATTCCCTAGAGGAGGTTATGAGAGAGACAGATTGAGGCTGGATTAGGGTGGTTATTTCCCTAGAGGAGGATATGAGAGAGACAGATTGAGGGTTGATCGGGGGTTATTTCCCTAGAGGTGGATATGAGAGATAGATTGAGGGTGGATTAGGGGTTATTTATCTAGAGGAGGATATGATAGAGACAGATTGAGGCTGGATTAGGTGGGTTATTTCCCTAGAAGAGGATATGAGAGAGACAGTTTGAGGCTGGATTAGGGGTGTATTTCACTACAATAGGATATGAGAGAGACTGATTGAGACTGGATTAGGGGTTATTTATCTAGAGGAGGTTATGAGAGAGACAGATTGAGGCTGGATTAGGGGGGTTATTTCCCTAGAGGAGAGGAGGATATGAGAGAGACACTTTGAGGCTGGATTAGGGGGGATATTTCCCTAGAGGAGGATATGAGAGAGACAGATTGAGGCTGGATTAGGGGGGTTATTTCACTAGAGGAGGATAAGAGAGAGACAGATGAAGGCTGGATTCAGGGTTATTTCACTAGAGGAGGACATGAGAGAGACAGATTGAGACTGGATTAGGGGTTATTTATCTAGAGGAGGATATGAGAGAGACAGATTAAGGCTGGATTAGGGGGGTTATTTATTTATAGGAGGATATGAGAGAGACAGTTTGAGGCTGGATTAGGGGGTGTATTTCCCTAGAGGAGGATATGAGAGAGACAGATTGAGGGTTGATTAGGGGTTATTTTCCTAGAGGAGGATAAGAGAGAGACAGATTGAGGCTGGATTAGGGGGGTATTACCCTAGAGAAGGATATGAGAGAGACAGTTTGAGGCTGTATTAGGGGGGGTATTTCCCTAGAGGAGGATATGAGAGAGACAGATTGAGGCAGGATTAGGGGGGTTATTTCACTAGAGGAAGATATGAGAGAGATGTATTGAGGCTGGATTAGGTGGGTTATTTCCCTAGAGGAGGATATGAGAGAGACAGATTGAGGCTGGATTAGCGGGGTTATTTCCCTAGAGGAGGATATGAGAGAGACAGATTGAGGCTGGATTCATGGGGTTATTTCCCTAGAGGAGGATAAGAGAGAGACAGTTTAAGGCTGGATTAGGGGGGGGGGGTATTTCCCTAGAGGAGGATATGAGAGAGACAGATTGAGGCTGGATTAAGGGGGTTATTTCCCTAGAGGAGGATATGAGAGAGACAGATTGAGGCTGGATTAGGGGGGTTATTTCCCTAGAGGAGGATATGAGAGAGACAGATTGAGGCTGGATTATGGGGGTTATTTCCCTGGAGGAAGATATGAGAGAGACAGATTGAGTCTGGATTAGGGGGGTTATTTCACTAGAGGAGGATATGAGAGAGACAGATTGAGGCTGGATTATGGGGGGTTATTTCCCTTGAGGAGGATATGAGAGAGACAGATTGAGGCTGGATTAGGGGGGTTATTTCCCTACAGTAGGATATGGGAGAGACAGATTGAGGCTGGATTAGGGGTGTATTTCACTACAATAGGATATGAGAGAGACTGATTGAGACTGGATTAGGGGTTATTTATCTAGAGGAGGTTATGAGAGAGACAGATTGAGGCTGGATTAGGGGGGTTATTTCCCTAGAGGAGAGGAGGATATGAGAGAGACAGTTTGAGGCTGGATTAGGGGGGATATTTCCCTAGAGGAGGATATGAGAGAGACAGATTGAGGCTGGATTAGGGGGGTTATTTCACTAGAGGAGGATATGAGAGAGACAGATTGAGGCTGGATTAGGGGGGTTATTTCACTAGAGGAGGATATGAGAGAGACAGATTGAGGCTGGATTAGGGAGGTTATTTCCCTAGAGAAGGATATGAGAGAGACAGATGAAGGCTGGATTCAGGGTTATTTCACTAGAGGAGGACATGAGAGAGACAGATTGAGACTGGATTAGGGGTTATTTATCTAGAGGAGGATATGAGAGAGACAGATTAAGGCTGGATTAGGGGGGTTATTTCCCTAGAGGAGGATATGAGAGAGACAGTTTGAGGCTGGATTAGGGGGTGTATTTCCCTAGAGGAGGATATGAGAGAGACAGATTGAGGCTTGATTAGGGGTTATTTTCCTAGAGGAGGATATGAGAGAGACAGATTGATGCTGGATTCTGGGTTATTTCACTAGAGGAGGATATGAGAGAGACAGATTGAGGCTGGATTAGGGGGGTTATTTATTTATAGGAGGATATGAGAGAGACAGTTTGAGGCTGGATTAGGGGGTGTATTTCCCTAGAGGAGGATATGAGAGAGACAGATTGAGGGTTGATTAGGGGTTATTTTCCTAGAGGAGGATAAGAGAGAGACAGATTGAGGCTGGATTAGGGGGGTATTTCCCTAGAGAAGGATATGAGAGAGACAGTTTGAGGCTGTATTATGGGGGGTATTTCCCTAGAGGAGGATATGAGAGAGACAGATTGAGGCTGGATTAAGGGGGTTTTTTCCCTAGAGGAGGATATGAGAGAGACAGATTGAGGCTGGATTAGGGGGGTTATTTCCCTAGAGGAGGATATGAGAGAGACAGATTGAGGCTGGATTATGGGGGTTATTTCCCTGGAGGAAGATATGAGAGAGACAGATTGAGTCTGGATTAGGGGGGTTATTTCACTAGAGGAGGATATGAGAGAGACAGATTGAGGCTGGATTATGGGGGGTTATTTCCCTTGAGGAGGATATGAGAGAGACAGATTGAGGCTGGATTAGGGGGGTTATTTCCCTACAGTAGGATATGGGAGAGACAGATTGAGGCTGGATTAGGGTGGTTATTTCCCTAGAGGAGGATATGAGAGAGACAGATTGATGGTGGATCGGGGGTTATTTCCCTATAGGAGGATATGAGAGACAGATTGAGGGTGGATTAGGGGGGGGGGGTATTTCCCTAGAGGAGGATATGAGAGAGACAGATTGAGGCTGGATTAAGGGGGTTATTTCCCTAGAGGAGGATATGAGAGAGACAGATTGAGGCTGGATTAGGGGGGTTATTTCCCTTGAGGAGGATATGAGAGAGACAGATTGAGGCTGGATTAGGGGGGTTATTTCCCTACAGTAGGATATGGGAGAGACAGATTGAGGCTGGATTAGGGTGGTTATTTCCCTAGAGGAGGATATGAGAGAGACAGATTGAGGGTGGATCGGGGGTTATTTCCCTATAGGAGGATATGAGAGACAGATTGAGGGTGGATTAGGGGGGGGTATTTCCCTAGAGGAGGATATGAGAGAGACAGTTTGAGGCTGGATTCATGGGGTTATTTCCCTAGAGGAGGATAAGAGAGAGACAGTTTAAGGCTGGATTAGGGGGGGGGGGTATTTCCCTAGAGGAGGATATGAGAGAGACAGATTGAGGCTGGATTAAGGGGGTTATTTCCCTAGAGGAGGATATGAGAGAGACAGATTGAGGCTGGGTTAGGGGGGTTATTTCCCTAGAGGAGGATATGAGAGAGACAGATTGAGGCTGGATTATGGGGGTTATTTCCCTGGAGGAAGATATGAGAGAGACAGATTGAGTCTGGATTAGGGGGGTTATTTCACTAGAGGAGGATATGAGAGAGACAGATTGAGGCTGGATTATGGGGGGTTATTTCCCTTGAGGAGGATATGAGAGAGACAGATTGAGGCTGGATTAGGGGGGTTATTTCCCTACAGTAGGATATGGGAGAGACAGATTGAGGCTGGATTAGGGTGGTTATTTCCCTAGAGAAGGATATGAGAGAGACAGATTGAGGGTGGATCGGGGGTTATTTCCCTATTTGAGGATATTAGAGACAGATTGAGGTTGGATTAGGGGTTATTTCCCTAGAGGAGGATATGAGAGACAGTTTGAGGCTGGATTAATGGTTATTTCCCTATAGGAGTATATGAGAGACAGATTGAGGCTGGATTAAGGGTTATTTCCCTAGAGGAGGATATGAGAGAGACAGATTGAGGCTGGATTAGGGGTTATTTCACTAGAGGAGGATACGAGAGAGACAGATTGAGGCTGGATTATGGGGGGTTATTTCCCTTGAGGAGGATATGAGAGAGACAGATTGAGGGTGGATCGGGGGTTATTTCCCTAGAGGAGGATATGAGAGATAGATTGAGGGTGGATTAGGGGTTATATATCTAGAGGAGGATATGATAGAGACAGATTGAGGCTGGATTAGGGGGGTTATTTCCCTAGAAGAGGATATGAGAGAGACAGTTTGAGGCTGGATTAGGGGGTGTATTTCACTACAATAGGATATGAGAGAGACTGATTGAGACTGGATTAGGGGTTATTTATCTAGAGGAGGATATGAGAGAGACAGATTGAGGCTGGATTAGGGGGGTTATTTCCCTAGAGGAGGATATGAGAGAGACAGTTTGAGGCTGGATTAGGGGGGATATTTCCCTAGAGGAGGATATGAGAGAGACAGATTGAGGCTGGATTAGGGGGGTTATTTCACTAGAGGAGGATATGACAGAGACAGATTGAGGCTGGATTAGGGGGGTTATTTCCCTAGAGAAGGATATGAGAGAGACAGATGAAGGCTGGATTCAGGGTAATTTCACTAGAGGAGGACATGAGAGAGACAGATTGAGGCTGGATTAGGGGGGTTATTTTTCTATAGGAGGATATGAGAGAGACAGTTTGAGGCTGTATTAGGGGGGGGTATTTCCCTGTAGGAGGATATGAGAGAGACAAATTGAGGGTTGATTGGGGGTTATTTTCCTAGAGGAGGATATGAGAGAGACAGATTGAGGCTGGATTAGGTGGGTTATTTCCCTAGAGGAGGATATGAGAGAGACAGATTGAGGCTGGATTTGTGGGGTTATTTCCCTAGAGGAGGATAAGAGAGAGACAGTTTAAGGCTGGAAAAGGGGGGGGGGGTATTTCCCTAGAGGAGGATATGAGAGAGACAGATTGAGGCTGGATTAAGGGGGTTATTTCCCTAGTGTAGGATATGAGAGAGACAGATTGAGGCTGGATTAGGGAGGTTATTTCCCTAGAGGAGGATATGAGAGAGACAGATTGAGGCTGGATTATGGGGGTTATTTCCCTGGAGGAAGATATGAGAGAGACAGATTGAGGCTGGATTAGGGGGGTTATTTCACTAGAGGAGGATATGAGAGAGACAGATTGAGGCTGGATTATGGGGGGTTATTTCCCTTGAGGAGGATATGAGAGAGACAGATTGAGGGTGGATCGGGGGTTATTTCCCTAGAGGAGGATATGAGAGAGACAGATGAAGGCTGGATTCAGGGTAATTTCACTAGAGGAGGACATGAGAGAGACAGATTGAGGCTGGATTAGGGGGGTTATTTTTCTATAGGAGGATATGAGAGAGACAGTTTGAGGCTGTATTAGGGGGGGTATTTCCCTATAGGAGGATATGAGAGAGACAAATTGAGGGTTGATTGGGGGTTATTTTCCTAGAGGAGGATATGAGAGAGACAGATTGAGGGTTGATTGGGGGTTATTTTCCTAGAGGAGGATATGAGAGAGACAGATTGAGGCTGGATTAGGTGGGTTATTTCCCTAGAGAAGGATATGAGAGAGACAGTTTGAGGCTGTATTAGGGGGGGTATTTCCCTCGAGGAGGATATGAGAGAGACAGATTGAGGGTTGATTGGGGGTTATTTTCCTAGAGGAGGATATGAGAGAGACAAATTGAGGGTTGATTGGGGGTTATTTTCCTAGAGGAGGATATGAGAGAGACAGATTGAGGCTGGATTAGGTGGGTTATTTCCCTAGAGAAGGATATGAGAGAGACAGTTTGAGGCTGTATTAGGGGGGGTATTTCCCTCGAGGAGGATATGAGAGAGACAGATTGAGGCAGGATTAGGGGGGTTATTTCACTAGAGGAAGATATGAGAGAGACTTATTGAGGCTGGATTAGGTGGGTTATTTCCCTAGAGGAGGATATGAGAGAGACAGATTGAGGCTGGATTAGGGGGGTTATTTCCCTAGAGGAGGATATGAGAGAGACAGATTGAGGCTGGATTAAGGGGGTTATTTCCCTAGAGGAGGATATGAGAGAGACAGATTGAGGCTGGATTAGGGGGGTTATTTCCCTAGAGGAGGATATGAGAGAGACAGATTGAGGCTGGATTATGGGGGTTATTTCCCTGGAGGAAGATATGAGAGAGACAGATTGAGTCTGGATTAGGGGGGTTATTTCACTAGAGGAGGATATGAGAGAGACAGATTGAGGCTGGATTATGGGGGGTTATTTCCCTTGAGGAGGATATGAGAGAGACAGATTGAGGCTGGATTAGGGGGGTTATTTCCCTACAGTAGGATATGGGAGAGACAGATTGAGGCTGGATTAGGGTGGTTATTTCCCTAGAGGAGGATATGAGAGAGACAGATTGATGGTGGATCGGGGGTTATTTCCCTATAGGAGGATATGAGAGACAGATTGAGGGTGGATTAGGGGGGGGGGTATTTCCCTAGAGGAGGATATGAGAGAGACAGATTGAGGCTGGATTAAGGGGGTTATTTCCCTAGAGGAGGATATGAGAGAGACAGATTGAGGCTGGATTAGGGGGGTTATTTCCCTTGAGGAGGATATGAGAGAGACAGATTGAGGCTGGATTAGGGGGGTTATTTCCCTACAGTAGGATATGGGAGAGACAGATTGAGGCTGGATTAGGGTGGTTGTTTCCCTAGAGGAGGATATGAGAGAGACAGATTGAGGGTGGATCGGGGGTTATTTCCCTATAGGAGGATATGAGAGACAGATTGAGGGTGGATTAGGGGGGAGGTATTTCCCTAGAGGAGGATATGAGAGAGACAGTTTGAGGCTGGATTCATGGGGTTATTTCCCTAGAGGAGGATAAGAGAGAGACAGTTTAAGGCTGGATTAGGGGGGGGGGGGGGGGTATTTCCCTAGAGGAGGATATGAGAGAGACAGATTGAGGCTGGATTAAGGGGGTTATTTCCCTAGAGGAGGATATGAGAGAGACAGATTGAGGCTGGGTTAGGGGGGTTATTTCCCTAGAGGAGGATATGAGAGAGACAGATTGAGGCTGGATTATGGGGGTTATTTCCCTGGAGGAAGATATGAGAGAGACAGATTGAGTCTGGATTAGGGGGGTTATTTCACTAGAGGAGGATATGAGAGAGACAGATTGAGGCTGGATTATGGGGGGTTATTTCCCTTGAGGAGGATATGAGAGAGACAGATTGAGGCTGGATTAGGGGGGTTATTTCCCTACAGTAGGATATGGGAGAGACAGATTGAGGCTGGATTAGGGTGGTTATTTCCCTCGAGAAGGATATGAGAGAGACAGATTGACGGTGGATCGGGGGTTATTTCCCTATTTGAGGATATTAGAGACAGATTGAGGTTGGATTAGGGGTTATTTCCCTAGAGGAGGATATGAGAGACAGTTTGAGGCTGGATTAATGGTTATTTCCCTATAGGAGTATATGAGAGACAGATTGAGGCTGGATTAAGGGTTATTTCCCTAGAGGAGGATATGAGAGAGACAGATTGAGGCTGGATTAGGGGTTATTTCACTAGAGGAGGATACGAGAGAGACAGATTGAGGCTGGATTATGGGGGGTTATTTCCCTTGAGGAGGATATGAGAGAGACAGATTGAGGGTGGATCGGGGGTTATTTCCCTAGAGGAGGATATGAGAGATAGATTGAGGGTGGATTAGGGGTTATATATCTAGAGGAGGATATGATAGAGACAGATTGAGGCTGGATTAGGGGGGTTATTTCCCTAGAAGAGGATATGAGAGAGACAGTTTGAGGCTGGATTAGGGGGTGTATTTCACTACAATAGGATATGAGAGAGACTGATTGAGACTGGATTAGGGGTTATTTATCTAGAGGAGGATATGAGAGAGACAGATTGAGGCTGGATTAGGGGGGTTATTTCCCTAGAGGAGGATATGAGAGAGACAGTTTGAGGCTGGATTAGGGGGGATATTTCCCTAGAGGAGGATATGAGAGAGACAGATTGAGGCTGGATTAGGGGGGTTATTTTTCTATAGGAGGATATGAGAGAGACAGTTTGAGGCTGTATTAGGGGGGGTATTTCCCTATAGGAGGATATGAGAGAGACAAATTGAGGGTTGATTGGGGGTTATTTTCCTGGAGGAGGATATGAGAGAGACAGATTGAGGCTGGATTAGGTGGGTTATTTCCCTAGAGGAGGATATGAGAGAGACAGATTGAGGCTGGATTTGTGGGGTTATTTCCCTAGAGGAGGATAAGAGAGAGACAGTTTAAGGCTGGATAAGGGGGGGGGGGGTATTTCCCTAGAGGAGGATATGAGAGAGACAGATTGAGGCTGGATTAAGGGGGTTATTTCCCTAGTGTAGGATATGAGAGAGACAGATTGAGGCTGGATTAGGGAGGTTATTTCCCTAGAGGAGGATATGAGAGAGACAGATTGAGGCTGGATTATGGGGGTTATTTCCCTGGAGGAAGATATGAGAGAGACAGATTGAGGCTGGATTAGGGGGGTTATTTCACTAGAGGAGGATATGAGAGAGACAGATTGAGGCTGGATTATGGGGGGTTATTTCCCTTGAGGAGGATATGAGAGAGACAGATTGAGGGTGGATCGGGGGTTATTTCTCTAGAGGAGGATATGAGAGAGACAGATGAAGGCTGGATTCAGGGTAATTTCACTAGAGGAGGACATGAGAGAGACAGATTGAGGCTGGATTAGGGGGGTTATTTTTCTATAGGAGGATATGAGAGAGACAGTTTGAGGCTGTATTAGGGGGGGTATTTCCCTATAGGAGGATATGAGAGAGACAAATTGAGGGTTGATTGGGGGTTATTTTCCTAGAGGAGGATATGAGAGAGACAGATTGAGGGTGGATCGGGGGTTATTTCCCTAGAGGAGGATATGAGAGATAGATTGAGGGTGGATTAGGGGTTATTTATCTAGAGGAGGATATGATAGAGACAGATTGAGGCTGGATTAGGGGGGTTATTTCCCTAGAAGAGGATATGAGAGAGACAGTTTGAGGCTGGATTAGGGGGTGTATTTCACTACAATAGGATATGAGAGAGACTGATTGAGACTGGATTAGGGGTTATTTATCTAGAGGAGGATATGAGAGAGACAGATTGAGGCTGGATTAGGGGGGTTATTTCCCTAGAGGAGGATATGAGAGAGACAGTTTGAGGCTGGATTAGGGGGGATATTTCCCTAGAGGAGGATATGAGAGAGACAGATTGAGGCTGGATTAGGGGGGTTATTTCACTAGAGGAGGATATGACAGAGACAGATTGAGGCTGGATTAGGGGGGTTATTTCCCTAGAGAAGGATATGAGAGAGACAGATGAAGGCTGGATTCAGGGTAATTTCACTAGAGGAGGACATGAGAGAGACAGATTGAGGCTGGATTAGGGGGGTTATTTTTCTATAGGAGGATATGAGAGAGACAGTTTGAGGCTGTATTAGGGGGGGGTATTTCCCTATAGGAGGATATGAGAGAGACAAATTGAGGGTTGATTGGGGGTTATTTTCCTAGAGGAGGATATGAGAGAGACAGATTGAGGCTGGATTAGGTGGGTTATTTCCCTAGAGGAGGATATGAGAGAGACAGATTGAGGCTGGATTTGTGGGGTTATTTCCCTAGAGGAGGATAAGAGAGAGACAGTTTAAGGCTGGATAAGGGGGGGGGGTGGTATTTCCCTAGAGGAGGATATGAGAGAGACAGATTGAGGCTGGATTAAGGGGGTTATTTCCCTAGTGTAGGATATGAGAGAGACAGATTGAGGCTGGATTTTGAGGTTATTTCCCTCGAGGAGGATATGAGAGAGACAGATTGAGGCTGGATTATGGGGGTTATTTCCCTGGAGGAAGATATGAGAGAGACAGATTGAGGCTGGATTAGGGGGGTTATTTCACTAGAGGAGGATATGAGAGAGACAGATTGAGGCTGGATTATGGGGGGTTATTTCCCTTGAGGAGGATATGAGAGAGACAGATTGAGGGTGGATCGGGGGTTATTTCCCTAGAGGAGGATATGAGAGAGACAGATGAAGGCTGGATTCAGGGTAATTTCACTAGAGGAGGACATGAGAGAGACAGATTGAGGCTGGATTAGGGGGGTTATTTTTCTATAGGAGGATATGAGAGAGACAGTTTGAGGCTGTATTAGGGGGGGTATTTCCCTATAGGAGGATATGAGAGAGACAAATTGAGGGTTGATTGGGGGTTATTTTCCTAGAGGAGGATATGAGAGAGACAGATTGAGGCTGGATTAGGTGGGTTATTTCCCTAGAGGAGGATATGAGAGAGAGAGATTGAGGCTGGATTTGTGGGGTTATTTCCCTAGAGGAGGATAAGAGAGAGACAGTTTAAGGCTGGATAAGGGGGGGGGGGGGTATTTCCCTAGAGGAGGATATGAGAGAGACAGATTGAGGCTGGATTAAGGGGGTTATTTCCCTAGTGTAGGATATGAGAGAGACAGATTGAGGCTGGATTAGGGGGGTTATTTCACTAGAGGAGGATATGAGAGAGACAGATTGAGGCTGGATTATGGGGGGTTATTTCCCTTGAGGAGGATATGAGAGAGACAGATTGAGGGTGGATCGGGGGTTATTTCCCTAGAGGAGGATATGAGAGATAGATTGAGGGTGGATTAGGGGTTATTTATCTAGAGGAGGATATGATAGAGACAGATTGAGGCTGGATTAGGGGGGTTATTTCCCTAGAAGAGGATATGAGAGAGACAGTTTGAGGCTGGATTAGGGGGTGTATTTCACTACAATAGGATATGAGAGAGACTGATTGAGACTGGATTAGGGGTTATTTATCTAGAGGAGGATATGAGAGAGACAGATTGAGGCTGGATTAGGGGGGTTATTTCACTAGAGGAGGATATGAGAGAGACAGATTGAGGCTGGATTAGGGGGGTTATTTCACTAGAGGAGGATATGAGAGAGACAGATTGAGGCTGGATTAGGGGGGTTATTTCCCTAGAGAAGGATATGAGAGAGACAGATGAAGGCTGGATTCAGGGTTATTTCGCTAGAGGAGGACTTGAGAGAGACAGATTGAGACTGGATTAGGGGTTATTTATCTAGAGGAGGATATGAGAGAGACAGATTAAGGCTGGATTAGGGGGGTTATTTCCCTAGAGGAGGATATGAGAGAGACAGTTTGAGGCTGGATTAGGGGGTGTATTTCCCTAGAGGAGGATATGAGAGAGACAGATTGAGGCTTGATTAGGGGTTATTTTCCTAGAGGAGGATATGAGAGAGACAGATTGAAGCTGGATTCTGGGTTATTTCACTAGAGGAGGATATGAGAGCGACAGATTGAGGCTGGATTAGGGGGGTTATTTATTTATAGGAGGATATGAGAGAGACAGTTTGAGGCTGGATTAGGGGGTGTATTTCCCTAGAGGAGGATATGAGAGAGACAGATTGAGGGTTGATTAGGGGTTATTTTCCTAGAGGAGGATAAGAGAGAGACAGATTGAGGCTGGATTAGGGGGGTATTTCCCTAGAGAAGGATATGAGAGAGACAGTTTGAGGCTGTATTAGGGGGGGTATTTCCCTAGAGGAGGATATGAGAGAGACAGATTGAGGCAGGATTAGGGGGGTTATTTCACTAGAGGAAGATATGAGAGAGACTTATTGAGGCTGGATTAGGTGGGTTATTTCCCTAGAGGAGGATATGAGAGAGACAGATTGAGGCTGGATTAGGGGGGTTATTTCCCTAGAGGAGGATATGAGAGAGACAGATTGAGGCTGGATTAAGGGGGTTATTTCCCTAGAGGAGGATATGAGAGAGACAGATTGAGGCTGGATTAGGGGGGTTATTTCCCTAGAGGAGGATATGAGAGAGACAGATTGAGGCTGGATTATGGGGGTTATTTCCCTGGAGGAAGATATGAGAGAGACAGATTGAGTCTGGATTAGGGGGGTTATTTCACTAGAGGAGGATATGAGAGAGACAGATTGAGGCTGGATTATGGGGGGTTATTTCCCTTGAGGAGGATATGAGAGAGACAGATTGAGGCTGGATTAGGGGGGTTATTTCCCTACAGTAGGATATGGGAGAGACAGATTGAGGCTGGATTAGGGTGGTTATTTCCCTAGAGGAGGATATGAGAGAGACAGATTGAGGGTGGATCGGGGGTTATTTCCCTATAGGAGGATATGAGAGACAGATTGAGGGTGGATTAGGGGGGGGGGGTATTTCCCTAGAGGAGGATATGAGAGAGACAGATTGAGGCTGGATTAAGGGAGTTATTTCCCTAGAGGAGGATATGAGAGAGACAGATTGAGGCTGGATTAGGGGGGTTATTTCCCTTGAGGAGGATATGAGAGAGACAGATTGAGGCTGGATTAGGGGGGTTATTTCCCTACAGTAGGATATGGGAGAGACAGATTGAGGCTGGATTAGGGTGGTTATTTCCCTAGAGGAGGATATGAGAGAGACAGATTGGGGGTGGATCGGGGGTTATTTCCCTATAGGAGGATATGAGAGACAGATTGAGGGTGGATTAGGGGGGGGGGGTATTTCCCTAGAGGAGGATATGAGAGAGACAGTTTGAGGCTGGATTCATGGGGTTATTTCCCTAGAGGAGGATAAGAGAGAGACAGTTTAAGGCTGGATTAGGGGGGGGGGGTATTTCCCTAGAGGAGGATATGAGAGAGACAGATTGAGGCTGGATTAAGGGGGTTATTTCCCTAGAGGAGGATATGAGAGAGACAGATTGAGGCTGGGTTAGGGGGGTTATTTCCCTAGAGGAGGATATGAGAGAGACAGATTGAGGCTGGATTATGGGGGTTATTTCCCTGGAGGAAGATATGAGAGAGACAGATTGAGTCTGGATTAGGGGGGTTATTTCACTAGAGGAGGATATGAGAGAGACAGATTGAGGCTGGATTATGGGGGGTTATTTCCCTTGAGGAGGATATGAGAGAGACAGATTGAGGCTGGATTAGGGGGGTTATTTCCCTACAGTAGGATATGGGAGAGACAGATTGAGGCTGGATTAGGGTGGTTATTTCCCTAGAGGAGGATATGAGAGAGACAGATTGAGGGTGGATCGGGGGTTATTTCCCTATTTGAGGATATTAGAGACAGATTGAGGTTGGATTAGGGGTTATTTCCCTAGAGGAGGATATGAGAGACAGTTTGAGGCTGGATTAATGGTTATTTCCCTATAGGAGTATATGAGAGACAGATTGAGGCTGGATTAAGGGTTATTTCCCTAGAGGAGGATATGAGAGAGACAGATTGGGGCTGGATTCGGGGTTATTTCACTAGAGGAGGATATGAGAGAGACAGATTGAGGCTGGATTAGGGGTTATTTCACTAGAGGAGGATACGAGAGAGACAGATTGAGGCTGGATTATGGGGGGTTATTTCCCTTGAGGAGGATATGAGAGAGACAGATTGAGGGTGGATCGGGGGTTATTTCCCTAGAGGAGGATATGAGAGATAGATTGAGGGTGGATTAGGGGTTATTTATCTAGAGGAGGATATGATAGAGACAGATTGAGGCTGGATTAGGGGGGTTATTTCCCTAGAAGAGGATATGAGAGAGACAGTTTGAGGCTGGATTAGGGGGTGTATTTCACTACAATAGGATATGAGAGAGACTGATTGAGACTGGATTAGGGGTTATTTATCTAGAGGAGGATATGAGAGAGACAGATTGAGGCTGGATTAGGGGGGTTATTTCCCTAGAGGAGGATATGAGAGAGACAGTTTGAGGCTGGATTAGGGGGGATATTTCCCTAGAGGAGGATATGAGAGAGACAGATTGAGGCTGGATTAGGGGGGTTATTTCACTAGAGGAGGATATGACAGAGACAGATTGAGGCTGGATTAGGGGGGTTATTTCCCTAGAGAAGGATATGAGAGAGACAGATGAAGGCTGGATTCAGGGTAATTTCACTAGAGGAGGACATGAGAGAGACAGATTGAGGCTGGATTAGGGGGGTTATTTTTCTATAGGAGGATATGAGAGAGACAGTTTGAGGCTGTATTAGGGGGGGTATTTCCCTATAGGAGGATATGAGAGAGACAAATTGAGGGTTGATTGGGGGTTATTTTCCTAGAGGAGGATATGAGAGAGACAGATTGAGGCTGGATTAGGTGGGTTATTTCCCTAGAGGAGGATATGAGAGAGAGAGATTGAGGCTGGATTTGTGGGGTTTTTTCCCTAGAGGAGGATAAGAGAGAGACAGTTTAAGGCTGGATAAGGGGGGGGGGGGGTATTTCCCTAGAGGAGGATATGAGAGAGACAGATTGAGGCTGGATTAAGGGGGTTATTTCCCTAGTGTAGGATATGAGAGAGACAGATTGAGGCTGGATTAGGGAGGTTATTTCCCTAGAGGAGGATATGAGACAGATTGAGGCTGGATTATGGGGGTTATTTCCCTGGAGGAAGATATGAGAGAGACAGATTGAGGCTGGATTAGGGGGGTTATTTCACTAGAGGAGGATATGAGAGAGACAGATTGAGGCTGGATTATGGGGGGTTATTTCCCTTGAGGAGGATATGAGAGAGACAGATTGAGGGTGGATCGGGGGTTATTTCCCTAGAGGAGGATATGAGAGATAGATTGAGGGTGGATTAGGGGTTATTTATCTAGAGGAGGATATGATAGAGACAGATTGAGGCTTGATTAGGGGGGTTATTTCCCTAGAAGAGGATATGAGAGAGACAGTTTGAGGCTGGATTAGGGGGTGTATTTCACTACAATAGGATATGAGAGAGACTGATTGAGACTGGATTAGGGGTTATTTATCTAGAGGAGGATATGAGAGAGACAGATTGAGGCTGGATTAGGGGGGTTATTTCACTAGAGGAGGATATGACAGAGACAGATTGAGGCTGGATTAGGGGGGTTATTTCCCTAGAGAAGGATATGAGAGAGACAGATGAAGGCTGGATTCAGGGTTATTTCACTAGAGGAGGACATGAGAGAGACAGATTGAGGCTGGATTAGGGGGGTTATTTTTCTATAGGAGGATATGAGAGAGACAGTTTGAGGCTGTATTAGGGGGGGTATTTCCCTATAGGAGGATATGAGAGAGACAAATTGAGGGTTGATTGGGGGTTATTTTCCTAGAGGAGGATATGAGAGAGACAGATTGAGGCTGGATTAGGTGGGTTATTTCCCTAGAGGAGGATATGAGAGAGACAGATTGAGGCTGGATTTGTGGGGTTATTTCCCTAGAGGAGGATAAGAGAGAGACAGTTTAAGGCTGGATAAGGGGGGGGGGGGGTATTTCCCTAGAGGAGGATATGAGAGAGACAGATTGAGGCTGGATTAGGGGGGTTATTTCCCTAGAGAAGGATATGAGAGAGACAGATGAAGGCTGGATTCAGGGTTATTTCACTAGAGGAGGACATGAGAGAGACAGATTGAGGCTGGATTAGGGGGGTTATTTTTCTATAGGAGGATATGAGAGAGACAGTTTGAGGCTGTATTAGGGGGGGTATTTCCCTATAGGAGGATATGAGAGAGACAAATTGAGGGTTGATTGGGGTTATTTTCCTAGAGGAGGATATGAGAGAGACAGATTGAGGCTGGATTAGGTGGGTTATTTCCCTAGAGGAGGATATGAGAGAGACAGATTGAGGCTGGATTTGTGGGGTTATTTCCCTAGAGGAGGATAAGAGAGAGACAGTTTAAGGCTGGATAAGGGGGGGGGGGGTATTTCCCTAGAGGAGGATATGAGAGAGACAGATTGAGGCTGGATTAAGGGGGTTATTTCCCTAGTGTAGGATATGAGAGAGACAGATTGAGGCTGGATTAGGGAGGTTATTTCCTTAGAGGAGGATATGAGAGAGACAGATTGAGGCTGGATTAGGGGGGTTATTTCACTAGAGGAGGATATGAGAGAGACAGATTGAGGCTGGATTATGGGGGGTTATTTCCCTTGAGGAGGATATGAGAGAGACAGATTGAGGCTGGATTAGGTGGGTTATTTCCCTACAGTAGGATATGGGAGAGACAGATTGAGCCTGGATTAGGGTGGTTATTTCCCTAGAGGAGGATATGAGAGAGACAGATTGAGGGTGGATCGGGGGTTATTTCCCTAGTGGAGGATATGAGAGATAGATTGAGGGTAGATTAGGGGTTATTTATCTAGAGGAGGATATGATAGAGACAGATTGAGGCTGGATTATGTGGGTTATTTCCCTAGAAGAGGATATGAGAGAGACAGTTTGAGGCTGGATTAGGGGTGTATTTCACTACAATAGGATATGAGAGAGACTGAGACTGGATTAGGGGTTATTTATCTAGAGGAGGATATGAGAGAGACAGATTGAGGCTGGATTAGGGGGGTTATTTCCCTAGAGGAGAGGAGGATATGAGAGAGACAGTTTGAGGCTGGATTAGGGGGGATATTTCCCTAGAGGAGGATATGAGAGAGACAGATTGAGGCTGGATTAGGGGGGTTATTTCATTAGAGGAGGATATGAGAGAGACAGATTGAGGCTGGATTAGGGGGGTTATTTCACTAGAGGAGGATATGAGAGAGACAGATTGAGGCTGGATTAGGGGGGTTATTTCCCTAGAGAAGGATATGAGAGAGACAGATGAAGGCTGGATTCAGGGTTATTTCACTAGAGGAGGATATGAGAGAGACAGATTGAGGCTGGATTAGGGGGGTTATTTCCCTAGAGAAGGATATGAGAGAGACAGATGAAGGCTGGATTCAGGGTTATTTCACTAGAGGAGGATATGAGAGAGACAGATTGAGGGTTGATTAGGGGTTATTTTCCTAGAGGAGGATAAGAGAGAGACAGATTGAGGCTGGATTAGGGGGGTATTTCCCTAGAGGAGGATATGAGAGAGACAGTTTGAGGCTGTATTAGGGGGGGTATTTCCCTAGAGGAGGATATGAGAGAGACAGATTGAGGCAGGATTAGGGGGGTTATTTCACTAGAGGAAGATATGAGAGAGACTTATTGAGGCTGGATTAGGTGGGTTATTTCCCTAGAGGAGGATATGAGAGACAGATTGAGGCTGGATTAGGGGGTTTATTTCCCTAGAGGAGGATATGAGAGAGACAGATTGAGGCTGGATTCGTGGGGTTATTTCCCTAGAGGAGGATAAGAGAGAGACAGTTTAAGGCTGGATTAGGGGGGGGGGGGTATTTCCCTAGAGGAGGATATGAGAGAGACAGATTGAGGCTGGATTAGGGGGGTTATTTCCCTAGAGGAGGATATGAGAGAGACAGATTGAGGCTGGATTAGGTGGGTTATTTCCCTACAGTAGGATATGGGAGAGACAGATTGAGCCTGGATTAGGGTGGTTATTTCCCTAGAGGAGGATATGAGAGAGACAGATTGAGGGTGGATCGGGGGTTATTTCCCTAGAGGAGGATATGAGAGATAGATTGAGGGTAGATTAGGGGTTATTTATCTAGAGGATGATATGATAGAGACAGATTGAGGCTGGATTATGTGGGTTATTTCCCTAGAAGAGGATATGAGAGAGACAGTTTGAGGCTGGATTAGGGGTGTATTTCACTACAATAGGATATGAGAGAGACTGAGACTGGATTAGGGGTTATTTATCTAGAGGAGGATATGAGAGAGACAGATTGAGGCTGGATTAGGGGGGTTATTTCCCTAGAGGAGAGGAGGATATGAGAGAGACAGTTTGAGGCTGGATTAGGGGGGATATTTCCCTAGAGGAGGATATGAGAGAGACAGATTGAGGCTGGATTAGGGGGGTTATTTCATTAGAGGAGGATATGAGAGAGACAGATTGAGGCTGGATTAGGGGGGTTATTTCACTAGAGGAGGATATGAGAGAGACAGATTGAGGCTGGATTAGGGGGGTTATTTCCCTAGAGAAGGATATGAGAGAGACAGATGAAGGCTGGATTCAGGGTTATTTCACTAGAGAGAGACAGATTGAGGCTGGATTAGGGGGGTTATTTATTTATAGGAGGATATGAGAGAGACAGTTTGAGGCTGGATTAGGGGGTGTATTTCCCTAGAGGAGGATATGAGAGAGACAGATTGAGGGTTGATTAGGGGTTATTTTCCTAGAGGAGGATAAGAGAGAGACAGATTGAGGCTGGATTAGGGGGGTATTTCCCTAGAGGAGGATATGAGAGAGACAGTTTGAGGCTGTATTAGGGGGGGTATTTCCCTAGAGGAGGATATGAGAGAGACAGATTGAGGCAGGATTAGGGGGGTTATTTCACTAGAGGAAGATATGAGAGAGACTTATTGAGGCTGGATTAGGTGGGTTATTTCCCTAGAGGAGGATATGAGAGACAGATTGAGGCTGGATTAGGGGGTTTATTTCCCTAGAGGAGGATATGAGAGAGACAGATTGAGGCTGGATTCGTGGGGTTATTTCCCTAGAGGAGGATAAGAGAGAGACAGTTTAAGGCTGGATTAGGGGGGGGGGGGTATTTCCCTAGAGGAGGATATGAGAGAGACAGATTGAGGCTGGATTAGGGGGGTTATTTCCCTAGTGGAGGATATGAGAGAGACAGATTGAGGCTGGATTATGGGGGTTATTTCCCTGGAGGAAGATATGAGAGAGACAGATTGAGGCTGGATTAGGGGGGTTATTTCACTAGAGGAGGATATGAGAGAGACAGATTGAGGCTGGATTATGGGGGGTTATTTCCCTTGAGGAGGATATGAGAGAGACAGATTGAGGCTGGATTTGGTGGGTTATTTCCCTACAGTAGGATATGGGAGAGACAGATTGAGGCTGGATTAGGGTGGTTATTTCCCTAGAGGAGGATATGAGAGAGACAGATTGAGGGTGGATCGGGGGTTATTTCCCTAGTGGAGGATATGAGAGAGACAGTTTGAGGCTGGATTAGGGGGTGTATTTCCCTAGAGGAGGATATGAGAGAGACAGATTGAGGCTTGATTAGGGGTTATTTTCCTAGAGGAGGATATGAGAGACAGATTGATGCTGGATTCTGGGTTATTTCACTAGAGGAGGATATGAGAGAGACAGATTGAGGCTGGATTAGGGGGGTTATTTATTTATAGGAGGATATGAGAGAGACAGTTTGAGGCTGGATTAGGGGGTGTATTTCCCTAGAGGAGGATATGAGAGAGACAGATTGAGGGTGTATTAGGGGTTATTTTCCTAGAGGAGGATAAGAGAGAGACAGATTGAGGCTGGATTAGGGGGGTATTTTCCTAGAGGAGGATATGAGAGAGACAGTTTGAGGCTGTATTAGGTTGGGTATTTCCCTAGAGGAGGATATGAGAGAGACAGATTGAGGCAGGATTAGGGGGGTTATTTCACTAGAGGAAGATATGAGAGAGACTTATTGAGGCTGGATTAGGTGGGTTATTTCCCTAGAGGAGGATATGAGAGAGACAGATTGAGGCTGGATTAGGGGGGTTATTTCCCTAGAGGACGATATGAGAGAGACAGATTGAGGCTGGATTCGTGGGGTTATTTCCCTAGAGGAGGATAAGAGAGAGACAGTTTAAGGCTGGATTAGGGGGGGGGTATTTCCCTAGAGGAGGATATGAGAGAGACAGATTGAGGCTGGATTAGGGGGGTTATTTCCCTAGAGGAGGATATGAGAGAGACAGATTGAGGCTGGATTAGGGGGATATTTCACTAGAGGAGGATATGAGAGAGACAGATTGAGGCTGCATTATGGGGGGTTATTTCCCTTGAGGAGGATATGAGAGAGACAGATTGAGGCTGGATTAGGTGGGTTATTTCCCTACAGTAGGATATGGGAGAGACAGATTGAGGCTGGATTAGGGTGGTTATTTCCCTAGAGTAGGATATGAGAGAGACAGATTGAGGGTGGATCGGGGGTTATTTCCCTAGAGGAGGATATGAGAGATAGATTGAGGGTAGATTAGGGGTTATTTATCTAGAGGAGGATATGATAGAGACAGATTGAGGCTGGATTATGTGGGTTATTTCCCTAGAAGAGGATATGAGAGAGACAGTTTGAGGCTGGATTAGGGGTGTATTTCACTACAATAGGATATGAGAGAGACTGAGACTGGATTAGGGGTTATTTATCTAGAGGAGGATATGAGAGAGACAGATTGAGGCTGGATTAGGGGGGTTATTTCCCTAGAGGAGAGGAGGATATGAGAGAGACAGTTTGAGGCTGGATTAGGGGGGATATTTCCCTAGAGGAGGATATGAGAGAGACAGATTGAGGCTGGATTAGGGGGGTTATTTCATTAGAGGAGGATATGAGAGAGACAGATTGAGGCTGGATTAGGGGGGTTATTTCACTAGAGGAGGATATGAGAGAGACAGATTGAGGCTGGATTAGGGGGGTTATTTCCCTAGAGAAGGATATGAGAGAGACAGATGAAGGCTGGATTCAGGGTTATTTCACTAGAGGAGGATATGAGAGAGACAGATTGAGGCTGGATTAGGGGGGTTATTTATTTATAGGAGGATATGAGAGAGACAGTTTGAGGCTGGATTAGGGGGTGTATTTCCCTAGAGGAGGATATGAGAGAGACAGATTGAGGGTTGATTAGGGGTTATTTTCCTAGAGGAGGATAAGAGAGAGACAGATTGAGGCTGGATTAGGGGGGTATTTCCCTAGAGGAGGATATGAGAGAGACAGTTTGAGGCTGTATTAGGGGGGGTATTTCCCTAGAGGAGGATATGAGAGAGACAGATTGAGGCAGGATTAGGGGGGTTATTTCACTAGAGGAAGATATGAGAGAGACTTATTGAGGCTGGATTAGGTGGGTTATTTCCCTAGAGGAGGATATGAGAGACAGATTGAGGCTGGATTAGGGGGTTTATTTCCCTAGAGGAGGATATGAGAGAGACAGATTGAGGCTGGATTCGTGGGGTTATTTCCCTAGAGGAGGATAAGAGAGAGACAGTTTAAGGCTGGATTAGGGGGGGGGGGTATTTCCCTAGAGGAGGATATGAGAGAGACAGATTGAGGCTGGATTAGGGGGGTTATTTCCCTAGAGGAGGATATGAGAGAGACAGATTGAGGCTGGATTATGGGGGTTATTTCCCTGGAGGAAGATATGAGAGAGACAGATTGAGGCTGGATTAGGGGGGTTATTTCACTAGAGGAGGATATGAGAGAGACAGATTGAGGCTGGATTATGGGGGGTTATTTCCCTTGAGGAGGATATGAGAGAGACAGATTGAGGCTGGATTTGGTGGGTTATTTCCCTACAGTAGGATATGGGAGAGACAGATTGAGGTTGGATTAGGGTGGTTATTTCCCTAGAGGAGGATATGAGAGAGACAGATTGAGGGTGGATCGGGGGTTATTTCCCTAGTGGAGGATATGAGAGAGACAGTTTGAGGCTGGATTAGGGGGTGTATTTCCCTAGAGGAGGATATGAGAGAGACAGATTGAGGCTTGATTAGGGGTTATTTTCCTAGAGGAGGATATGAGAGAGACAGATTGATGCTGGATTCTGGGTTATTTCACTAGAGGAGGATATGAGAGAGACAGATTGAGGCTGGATTAAGGGGGTTATTTCCCTAGTGTAGGATATGAGAGAGACAGATTGAGGCTGGATTAGGGAGGTTATTTCCTTAGAGGAGGATATGAGAGAGACAGATTGAGGCTGGATTATGGGGGGTTATTTCCCTGGAGGAAGATATGAGAGAGACAGATTGAGGCTGGATTAGGGGGGTTATTTCACTAGAGGAGGATATGAGAGAGACAGATTGAGGCTGGATTATGGGGGGTTATTTCCCTTGAGGAGGATATGAGAGAGACAGATTGAGGCTGGATTAGGTGGGTTATTTCCCTACAGTAGGATATGGGAGAGACAGATTGAGCCTGGATTAGGGTGGTTATTTCCCTAGAGGAGGATATGAGAGAGACAGATTGAGGGTGGATCGGGGGTTATTTCCCTAGAGGAGGATATGAGAGATAGATTGAGGGTAGATTAGGGGTTATTTATCTAGAGGAGGATATGATAGAGACAGATTGAGGCTGGATTATGTGGGTTATTTCCCTAGAAGAGGATATGAGAGAGACAGTTTGAGGCTGGATTAGGGGTGTATTTCACTACAATAGGATATGAGAGAGACTGAGACTGGATTAGGGGTTATTTATCTAGAGGAGGATATGAGAGAGACAGATTGAGGCTGGATTAGGGGGGTTATTTCCCTAGAGGAGAGGAGGATATGAGAGAGACAGTTTGAGGCTGGATTAGGGGGGATATTTCCCTAGAGGAGGATATGAGAGAGACAGATTGAGGCTGGATTAGGGGGGTTATTTCATTAGAGGAGGATATGAGAGAGACAGATTGAGGCTGGATTAGGGGGGTTATTTCACTAGAGGAGGATATGAGAGAGACAGATTGAGGCTGGATTAGGGGGGTTATTTCCCTAGAGAAGGATATGAGAGAGACAGATGAAGGCTGGATTCAGGGTTATTTCACTAGAGAGAGACAGATTGAGGCTGGATTAGGGGGGTTATTTATTTATAGGAGGATATGAGAGAGACAGTTTGAGGCTGGATTAGGGGGTGTATTTCCCTAGAGGAGGATATGAGAGAGACAGATTGAGGGTTGATTAGGGGTTATTTTCCTAGAGGAGGATAAGAGAGAGACAGATTGAGGCTGGATTAGGGGGGTATTTCCCTAGAGGAGGATATGAGAGAGACAGTTTGAGGCTGTATTAGGGGGGGTATTTCCCTAGAGGAGGATATGAGAGAGACAGATTGAGGCAGGATTAGGGGGGTTATTTCACTAGAGGAAGATATGAGAGAGACTTATTGAGGCTGGATTAGGTGGGTTATTTCCCTAGAGGAGGATATGAGAGACAGATTGAGGCTGGATTAGGGGGTTTATTTCCCTAGAGGAGGATATGAGAGAGACAGATTGAGGCTGGATTCGTGGGGTTATTTCCCTAGAGGAGGATAAGAGAGAGACAGTTTAAGGCTGGATTAGGGGGGGGGGGTATTTCCCTAGAGGAGGATATGAGAGAGACAGATTGAGGCTGGATTAGGGGGGTTATTTCCCTAGAGGAGGATATGAGAGAGACAGATTGAGGCTGGATTATGGGGGTTATTTCCCTGGAGGAAGATATGAGAGAGACAGATTGAGGCTGGATTAGGGGGGTTATTTCACTAGAGGAGGATATGAGAGAGACAGATTGAGGCTGGATTATGGGGGGTTATTTCCCTTGAGGAGGATATGAGAGAGACAGATTGAGGCTGGATTTGGTGGGTTATTTCCCTACAGTAGGATATGGGAGAGACAGATTGAGGCTGGATTAGGGTGGTTATTTCCCTAGAGGAGGATATGAGAGAGACAGATTGAGGGTGGATCGGGGGTTATTTCCCTAGTGGAGGATATGAGAGAGACAGTTTGAGGCTGGATTAGGGGGTGTATTTCCCTAGAGGAGGATATGAGAGAGACAGATTGAGGCTTGATTAGGGGTTATTTTCCTAGAGGAGGATATGAGAGACAGATTGATGCTGGATTCTGGGTTATTTCACTAGAGGAGGATATGAGAGAGACAGATTGAGGCTGGATTAGGGGGGTTATTTATTTATAGGAGGATATGAGAGAGACAGTTTGAGGCTGGATTAGGGGGTGTATTTCCCTAGAGGAGGATATGAGAGAGACAGATTGAGGGTGTATTAGGGGTTATTTTCCTAGAGGAGGATAAGAGAGAGACAGATTGAGGCTGGATTAGGGGGGTATTTTCCTAGAGGAGGATATGAGAGAGACAGTTTGAGGCTGTATTAGGTTGGGTATTTCCCTAGAGGAGGATATGAGAGAGACAGATTGAGGCAGGATTAGGGGGGTTATTTCACTAGAGGAAGATATGAGAGAGACTTATTGAGGCTGGATTAGGTGGGTTATTTCCCTAGAGGAGGATATGAGAGAGACAGATTGAGGCTGGATTAGGGGGGTTATTTCCCTAGAGGACGATATGAGAGAGACAGATTGAGGCTGGATTCGTGGGGTTATTTCCCTAGAGGAGGATAAGAGAGAGACAGTTTAAGGCTGGATTAGGGGGGGGGTATTTCCCTAGAGGAGGATATGAGAGAGACAGATTGAGGCTGGATTAGGGGGGTTATTTCCCTAGAGGAGGATATGAGAGAGACAGATTGAGGCTGGATTAGGGGGATATTTCACTAGAGGAGGATATGAGAGAGACAGATTGAGGCTGGATTATGGGGGGTTATTTCCCTTGAGGAGGATATGAGAGAGACAGATTGAGGCTGGATTAGGTGGGTTATTTCCCTACAGTAGGATATGGGAGAGACAGATTGAGGCTGGATTAGGGTGGTTATTTCCCTAGAGGAGGATATGAGAGAGACAGATTGAGGGTGGATCGGGGGTTATTTCCCTAGAGGAGGATATGAGAGACAGATTGAGGGTGGATTAGGGGTTATTTCCCTAGAGGAGGATATGAGAGAGACAGATTGGGGCTGGATTCGGGGTTATTTCACTAGAGGAGGATATGAGAGAGACAGATTGAGGCTGGATTAGGGGTTATTTCACTAGAGGAGGATACGAGAGAAACAGATTGAGGCTGGATTAAGGGTTATTTCCCTAGAGGAGGATATGAGAGAGACGGATTGAGGCTGTATTAGGGGGGGTATTTCACTAGAGGAGGATATGAGAGAGACAGATTGAGGCTGGATTATGGGGGGTTATTTCCTTTGAGGAGGATATGAGAGAGACAGATTGAGGCTGGATTATGGGGGGTTCTTTCCCTTGAGGAGGATATGAGAGAGACAGATTGAGGCTGGATTAGGTGGGTTATTTCCCTAGATTAGGATATGAGAGAGACAGATTGAGGCTGGATTAGGGCGGTTATTTCCCTAGCGGAGGATATGAGAGAGACAGATTGAGGGTGGATCGGGGGTTATTTCCCTAGAAGAGGATATGAGAGATAGATTGAGGGTGGATTAGGGGTTATTTATCTAGAGGAGGGTATGATAGAGACAGATTGAGGCTGGATTAGGGGGGTTATTTCCCTAGAAGAGGATATGAGAGAGACAGTTTGAGGCTGGATTAGGGGGTGTATTTCACTACAATAGGATATGAGATAGACTGATTGAGACTGGATTAGGGGTTATTTATCTAGAGGAGGATATGAGAGAGACAGATTGAGGCTGGATTAGGGGGGTTATTTCCCTAGAGGAAGATATGAGAGAGACAGTTTGATGCTGGATTAGGGGGGATATTTCCCTAGAGGAGGATATGAGAGAGACAGTTTGAGGCTGGATTAGGGGGTGTATTTCCCTAGAGGAGGATATGAGAGAGACAGATTGAGGCAGGATTAGGGGGGTTATTTCACTAGAGGAAGATATGAGAGAGACTTATTGAGGCTGGATTAGGTGGGTTATTTACCTAGAGGAGGATATGAGAGAGACAGATTGAGGCTGGATTAGGGGGGTTATTTCCCTAGAGGAGGATATGAGAGAGACAGATTGAGGCTGGATTCATGGGGTTATTTCCCTAGAGGAGGATAAGAGAGAGACAGTTTAAGGCTGGATTAGGGGGGGGGGGTATTTCCCTAGAGGAGGATTTGAGAGAGACAGATTGAGGCTGGATTAAGGGGGTTATTTCCCTAGAGGAGGATATGAGAGAGACAGATTGAGGCTGGATTAGGGGGGTTATTTCCCTAGAGGAGGATATGAGAGAGACAGATTGAGGCTGGATTATGGGGGTTATTTCCCTGGAGGAAGATATGAGAGAGACAGATTGAGGCTGGATTAGGGGGGTATTTCCCTAGAGAAGGATATGAGAGAGACAGTTTGAGGCTGTATTAGGGGGGGTATTTCCCTAGAGGAGGATATGAGAGAGACAGATTGAGGCAGGATTAGGGGGGTTATTTCACTAGAGGAAGATATGAGAGAGACTTATTGAGGCTGGATTAGGTGGGTTATTTCCCTAGAGGAGGATATGAGAGAGACAGATTGAGGCTGGATTAGGGGGGTTATTTCCCTAGAGGAGGATATGAGAGAGACAGATTGAGGCTGGATTCATGGGGTTATTTCCCTAGAGGAGGATAAGAGAGAGACAGTTTAAGGCTGGATTAGGGGGGGGGTATTTCCCTAGAGGAGGATTTGAGAGAGACAGATTGAGGCTGGATTAAGGGGGTTATTTCCCTAGAGGAGGATATGAGAGAGACAGATTGAGGCTGGATTAGGGGGGTTATTTCCCTAGAGGAGGATATGAGAGAGACAGATTGAGGCTGGATTATGGGGGTTATTTCCCTGGAGGAAGATATGAGAGAGACAGATTGAGGCTGGATTAGGGGGGTTATTTCACTAGAGGAGGATATGAGAGAGACAGATTGAGGCTGGATTATGGGGGGTTATTTCCCTTGAGGAGGATATGAGAGAGACAGATTGAGGCTGGATTAGGGGGGTTATTTCCCTACAGTAGGATAAGGGAGAGACAGATTGAGGCTGGATTAGGGTGGTTATTTCCCTAGAGGAGGATATGAGAGAGACAGATTGAGGGTGGATCGGGGGTTATTTCCCTAGAGGAGGATATGAGAGACAGATTGAGGGTGGATTAGGGGTTATTTCCCTAGAGGAGGATATGAGAGACAGTTTGAGGCTGAATTAATGGTTATTTCCCTATAGGAGTATATGAGCGACAGATTGAGGCTGGATTAAGGGTTATTTCCCTAGAGGAGGATATGAGAGAGACAGATTGGGGCTGGATTCGGGGTTATTTCACTAGAGGAGGATATGAGAGAGACAGATTGAGGCTGGATTAGGGGTTATTTCACTAGAGGAGGATACGAGAGAAACAGATTGAGGCTGGATTAAGGGTTATTTCCCTAGAGGAGGATATGAGAGAGACGGATTGAGGCTGTATTAGGGGGGTTATTTCACTAGAGGAGGATATAAGAGAGACAGATTGAGGCTGGATTATGGGGGGTTATTTCCTTTGCGGAGGATATGAGAGAGACAGATTGAGGCTGGATTATGGGGGGTTCTTTCCCTTGAGGAGGATATGAGAGAGACAGATTGAGGCAGGATTAGGGCGGTTATTTCCCTAGAGGAGGATATGAGAGAGACAGATTGAGGGTGGATCGGGGGTTATTTCCCTAGAGGAGGATATGAGAGAGACAGATTGAGGCTGGATTAAGGGGGTTATTTCCCTAGTGTAGGATATGAGAGAGACAGATTGAGGCTGGATTAGGGAGGTTATTTCCCTAGAGGAGGATATGAGAGAGACAGATTGAGGCTGGATTATGGGGGTTATTTCCCTGGAGGAAGATATGAGAGAGACAGATTGAGGCTGGATTAGGTGGGTTATTTCCCTAGATTAGGATATGAGAGAGACAGATTGAGGCTGGATTAGGGCGGTTATTTCCCTAGAGGAGGATATGAGAGATAGATTGAGGGTGGATTAGGGGTTATTTATCTAGAGGAGGATATGATAGAGACAGATTGAGGCTGGATTAGGGGGGTTATTTCCCTAGAGGAGGATATAAGAGAGACAGATTGAGGCTGGATTATGGGGGTTATTTCCCTGGAGGAAGATATGAGAGAGACAGATTGAGGCTGGATTAGGGGGGTTAATTCACTAGAGGAGGATATGAGAGAGACAGATTGAGGCTGGATTAGGTGGGTTATTTCCCTACAGTAGGATAAGGGAGAGACAGATTGAGGCTGGATTAGGGTGGTTATTTCCCTAGAGGAGGATATGAGAGAGACAGATTGAGGGTGGATCGGGGGTTATTTCCCTAGAGGAGGATATGAGAGACAGATTGAGGGTGGATTAGGGGTTATTTCCCTAGAGGAGGATATGAGAGACAGTTTGAGGCTGAATTAATGGTTATTTCCCTATAGGAGTATATGAGCGACAGATTGAGGCTGGATTAAGGGTTATTTCCCTAGAGGAGGATATGAGAGAGACAGATTGGGGCTGGATTCGGGGTTATTTCACTAGAGGAGGATATGAGAGAGACAGATTGAGGCTGGATTAGGGGTTATTTCACTAGAGGAGGATACGAGAGAAACAGATTGAGGCTGGATTAAGGGTTATTTCCCTAGAGGAGGATATGAGAGAGACGGATTGAGGCTGTATTAGGGGGGTTATTTCACTAGAGGAGGATATGAGAGAGACAGATTGAGGCTGGATTATGGGGGGTTATTTCCTTTGAGGAGGATATGAGAGAGACAGATTGAGGCTGGATTATGGGGGGTTCTTTCCCTTGAGGAGGATATGAGAGAGACAGATTGAGGCAGGATTAGGGCGGTTATTTCCCTAGAGGAGGATATGAGAGAGACAGATTGAGGGTGGATCGGGGGTTATTTCCCTAGAGGAGGATATGAGAGAGACAGATTGAGGCTGGATTAAGGGGGTTATTTCCCTAGTGTAGGATATGAGAGAGACAGATTGAGGCTGGATTAGGGAGGTTATTTCCCTAGAGGAGGATATGAGAGAGACAGATTGAGGCTGGATTATGGGGGTTATTTCCCTGGAGGAAGATATGAGAGAGACAGATTGAGGCTGGATTAGGGGGGTTATTTCACTAGAGGAGGATATGAGAGAGACAGATTGAGGCTGGATTATGGGTGGTTATTTCCCTAGAGGAGGATATGAGAGAGACAGATTGAGGGTGGATCGGGGTTTATTTCCCTAGAGGAGGATATGAGAGATAGATTGAGGGTGGATTAGGGGTTATTTATCTAGAGGAGGATATGATAGAGACAGATTGAGGCTGGATTAGGGGGGTTATTTCCCTAGAAGAGGATATGAGAGAGACAGTTTGAGTCTGGATTAGGGGGTGTATTTCACTACAATAGGATATGAGAGAGACAGTTTGAGGCTGGATTAGGGGGGATATTTCCCTAGAGGAGGATATGAGAGAGACAGATTGAGGCTGAATTAGGGGGGTTATTTCACTAGAGGAGGATATGAGAGAGACAGATTGAGGCTGGATTAGGGGGGTTATTTCCCTAGAGAAGGATATGAGAGAGACAAATGAAGGCTGGATTCAGGGTTATTTCACTAGAGGAGGACATGAGAGAGACAGATTGAGGCTGGATTAGGGGGGTTATTTTTCTATAGGAGGATATGAGAGAGACAGTTTGAGGCTGGATTAGGGGGTGTATTTCCCTAGAGGAGGATATGAGAGAGACATATTGAGGGTTGATTTGGGGTTATTTTCCTAGAGGAGGATATGAGAGAGACAGATTGAGGCTGGATTCGTGGTTATTTCATTAGAGGAGGATATGAGAGAGACAGATTGAGGCTGGATTCGGGGTTATTTCATTAGAGGAGGATAAGAGAGAGACAGATTGAGGCTGGATTAGGGGGGGTATTTCCCTAGAGGAGGATATGAGAGAGACAGTTTGAGGCTGTATTAGGGGGGGTATTTCCCTATAGGAGGATATGAGAGAGACAGATTGAGGCTGGATTAGGGGGGTTATTTCACTAGAGGAAGATATGAGAGAGACAGATTGAGGCTGGATTAGGTGGGTTATTTCCCTAGAGGAGGATATGAGAGAGACAGATTGAGGCTAGATTTGTGGGGTTATTTCCCTAGAGGAGGATAAGAGAGAGACAGTTTAAGGCTGGATAAGGGGGGGGGGGGGGGTATTTCCCTAGAGGAGGATATGAGAGAGACAGATTGAGGCTGGATTAAGGGGGTTATTTCCCTAGTGTAGGATATGAGAGAGACAGATTGAGGCTGGATTAGGGAGGTTATTTCCCTAGAGGAGGATATGAGAGAGACAGATTGAGGCTGGATTATGGGGGTTATTTCCCTGGAGGAAGATATGAGAGAGACAGATTGAGGCTGGATTAGGGGGGTTATTTCACTAGAGGAGGATATGAGAGAGACAGATTGAGGCTGGATTATGGGGGGTTATTTCCCTTGAGGAGGATATGAGAGAGACAGATTGAGGCTGGATTAGGTGGGTTCTTTCCCTACAGTAGGATATGGGAGAGACAGATTGAGGCTGGATTAGGGTGGTTATTTCCCTAGAGGAGGATATGAGAGAGACAGATTGAGGGTGGATCGGGGGTTATTTCCCTAGAGGAGGATATGAGAGACAGATTGAGGGTGGATTAGGGGTTATTTCCCTAGAGGAAGATATGAGAGACAGTTTGAGGCTGGATTAATGGTTATTTCCCTATAGGAGTATATGAGAGACAGATTGAGGCTGGATTAAGGGTTATTTCCCTAGAGGAGGATATGAGAGAGACAGATTGGGGCTGGATTCGGGGTTATTTCACTAGAGGAGGATATGAGAGAGACAGATTGAGGCTGGATTAGGGGTTATTTCACTAGAGGAGGATATGAGAGAAACAGATTGAGGCTGGATTAAGGGTTATTTCCCTAGAGGAGGATATGAGAGAGACAGATTGAGGCTGGATTAGGGGTTATTTCACTATAGGAGGATGTGAGAAAGTCAGATTGAGGCTGGATTAGATGTTATTTCACTAGAGGAGGATATTAGAGAGACAGATTGAGGCTGGATTAGGGGTTATTTCCCTAGAGGAGGGTATGAGAGAGACAGATTGAGGCTGGATTATGGGGGGTTATTTCCCTTGAGGAGGATATGAGAGAGACAGATTGAGGTTGGATTAGGGAGGTTATTTCCCTAGAGGAGGATATGAGAGAGACAGATTGAGGCTGGATTATGGAGGTTATTTCCCTGGAGGAGGATATGAGAGAGACAGATTGAGGCTGGATTAGGGGGGTTATTTCCCTAGAGGAGGATATGAGAGAGACAGATTGAGGTTGGATTAGGGAGGTTATTTCCCTAGAGGAGGATATGAGAGAGACAGATCGAGGCTGGATTAGGGGGGTTATTTCCCTAGAGGAGGATATGAGAGAGACAGATTGAGGCTGGATTATGACAGAGACAGATTGAGGCTGGATTAGGGGGGTTATTTCCCTAGAGGAGGATATGAGAGAGACAGATCGAGGCTGGATTAGGGGGGTTATTTCCCTAGAGGAAGATATGAGAGAGACAGATTGAGGCTGGATTATGGGGGGTTATTTCCCTTGAGGAGGATATGAGAGACAGATTGATGCTGGATTAAGGGTTATTTCACTAGAGGAGGATATGAAAGAGACAGATTGAGGCTGGATTAGGGGTTATTTCACTAGAGCAGCATACGAGAGAAACAGATTGAGGCTGGATTAAGGGTTATTTCACTAGAGGAGGATATGAGAGAGACAGATTGAGGCTGGATTATGGGGGGTTATTTCCTTTGAGGAGGATATGAGAGAGACAGATTGAGGCTGGATTAGGGGTTATTTCCCTAGAGGAGGATATGAGAGACAGATTGAATCTGGATTAAGGGTTATTTCACTAGAGGATATGAGAGAGACAGATTGATGCTGGATTAGATGTTATTTCCCTAGAGGAGGATATGAGAGACATATTGAGGCTGGATTAGGGCGGTTATTTCCCTAGAGGAGGATATGAGAGAGACAGATTGAGGGTGGATATGGGGTTATTTCCCTAGAGGAGGATATGAGAGACAGATTGAGGGTGGATTAGGGGTTATTTCCCTAGAGGGGGATATGAGAGACAGATTGAGGCTGGATTTGGTGGTGTATTTCCCTAGAGGAGGATATGAGAGAGACAGATTGAGACTGGATTATGGGTTATTTATCTAGAGAAGGATATGATAGAGACAGATTGAGGCTGGATTAGGGGGGTTATTTCCCTAGAGGAGGGTATGAGAGAGACAGATTGAGGCTTGATTAGGGGTTATTTCCCTAGAGGAGGATATGAGAGAGACAGATTGAGGCTGGATTAAGGGTTATTTCCCTAGAGGAGGATTTGAGAGAGACAGATTGAGGCTGGATTAGGGGTTATTAATCTAAAGTAGAATATGAGAGAGACAGATTGAGGCTGAATTAGGGGGTTATTTCCCTAGAGGAGGATATGAGAGAGACAGATTGAGGCTGGATTAGATGTTATTTCCCTAGAGGAGGACATGAGAGAGACAGATTGAGACTGGATTAGGGGCTATTTCCCTAGAGGAGGCAATGAGAGAGATAGATTGAGGCTGCATTAGGGGTTATTTCACTAGAGGAGGATATTAGAGAGACAGATTGAGGCTGGATTAGGGGTTATTTCCCTAGAGGAGGGTATGAGAGACGGATTGAATCTGGATTAAGGGTTATTTCACTAGAGGAGGATATGAGAGAGACAGATTGAGGCTGGATTAGATGTTATTTCCCTAGAGGAGGATATGAGAGACAGATTGAGGCTGGATTAGGGGGGTTATTTCCCTAGAGGAGGATATGAGAGAGACAGTTTGAGGCTGGATTAGGGGGGTTATTTCCCTAGAGGAGGATATGAGAGAGACAGATTGAGGCTGGATTATGGGGGGTTATTTCCCTTGAGGAGGATATGAGAGACAGATTGATGCTGGATTAAGGGTTATTTCACTAGAGGAGGATATGAAAGAGACAGATTGAGGCTGGATTAGGGGTTATTTCACTAGAGCAGCATACGAGAGAAACAGATTGAGGCTGGATTAAGGGTTATTTCACTAGAGGAGGATATGAGAGAGACAGATTGAGGCTGGATTATGGGGGGTTATTTCCTTTGAGGAGGATATGAGAGAGACAGATTGAGGCTGGATTAGGGGTTATTTCCCTAGAGGAGGATATGAGAGACAGATTGAATCTGGATTAAGGGTTATTTCACTAGAGGATATGAGAGAGACAGATTGATGCTGGATTAGATGTTATTTCCCTAGAGGAGGATATGAGAGACATATTGAGGCTGGATTAGGGCGGTTATTTCCCTAGAGGAGGATATGAGAGAGACAGATTGAGGGTGGATATGGGGTTATTTCCCTAGAGGAGGATATGAGAGACAGATTGAGGGTGGATTAGGGGTTATTTCCCTAGAGGGGGATATGAGAGACAGATTGAGGCTGGATTTGGTGGTGTATTTCCCTAGAGGAGGATATGAGAGAGACAGATTGAGACTGGATTATGGGTTATTTATCTAGAGAAGGATATGATAGAGACAGATTGAGGCTGGATTAGGGGGGTTATTTCCCTAGAGGAGGGTATGAGAGAGACAGATTGAGGCTTGATTAGGGGTTATTTCCCTAGAGGAGGATATGAGAGAGACAGATTGAGGCTGGATTAAGGGTTATTTCCCTAGAGGAGGATTTGAGAGAGACAGATTGAGGCTGGATTAGGGGTTATTAATCTAAAGTAGAATATGAGAGAGACAGATTGAGGCTGAATTAGGGGGTTATTTCCCTAGAGGAGGATATGAGAGAGACAGATTGAGGCTGGATTAGATGTTATTTCCCTAGAGGAGGACATGAGAGAGACAGATTGAGACTGGATTAGGGGCTATTTCCCTAGAGGAGGCAATGAGAGAGATAGATTGAGGCTGCATTAGGGGTTATTTCACTAGAGGAGGATATTAGAGAGACAGATTGAGGCTGGATTAGGGGTTATTTCCCTAGAGGAGGGTATGAGAGACGGATTGAATCTGGATTAAGGGTTATTTCACTAGAGGAGGATATGAGAGAGACAGATTGAGGCTGGATTAGATGTTATTTCCCTAGAGGAGGATATGAGAGACAGATTGAGGCTGGATTAGGGGGGTTATTTCCCTAGAGGAGGATATGAGAGAGACAGTTTGAGGCTGGATTAGGGGGGTTATTTCCCTAGAGGAGGATATGAGAGAGACAGATTGAAGCTGGATTAGGGGTTATATCCCTAGAGGAAGATATGAGAGAGACAGATTGAGGGTGTATTTTGGGTTATTTCCTTAGAGGAGTATATGAGAGACAGATTGAGGCTGGATTAAGGGTTATCTCCCTAGAGGAGGATATGAGAGAGACAGTTTGAGGCTGGATTAGGGGGTGTATATCCCTAGACATGGATATGAAAGAGACAGATTGAGGCTGGATTAGGGTTTTTTTTTCACTAGAGGAGGATACGAGAGAGACAGATTGAGACTGGATTAGGGGTTATTTATCTAGAGGAGGATATGATAGAGACAGATTGAGGCTGTATTAGGGGGGTTATTTCCCTAGAGGAGGATATGAGAGAGACAGTTTGAGGCTGGATTAGGGGGTGTATTTCCCTAGAGGAGGATATGAGAGAGACAGATTGAGGCTGGATTAAGGGTTATTTCCCTAGAGGAGGATTTGAGAGAGACAGATTGAGGCTGGATTAGGGGTTATTAATCTAAAGTAGAATATGAGAGAGACAGATTGAGGCTGGATTAGGGGGTTATTTCCCTAGAGGAGGATATGAGAGAGACAGATTGAGGCTGGATTAGATGTTATTTCCCTAGAGGATGACATGAGAGAGACAGATTGAGACTGGATTAGGGGTTATTTATCTAGAGGAGGATATGAGAGAGACAGATTGAGGCTGGATTAGGGGCTATTTCCCTAGAGGAGGATATGAGAGACAGATTGAATCTGGATTAAGGGTTATTTCACTAGAGGAGGATATGAGAGAGACAGATTGAGGCTGGATTAGATGTTATTTCACTAGAGGAGGATATGAGAGAGACAGATTGAGGCTGGATTAGATGTTATTTCCCTAGAGGAGGATATGAGAGAGACAGATTGAAGCTGGATTAGGGGTTATATCCCTAGAGGAAGATATGAGAGAGACAGATTGAGGGTGTATTTTGGGTTATTTCCTTAGAGGAGTATATGAGAGACAGATTGAGGCTGGATTAAGGGTTATCTCCCTAGAGGAGGATATGAGAGAGACAGTTTGAGGCTGGATTAGGGGGTGTATATCCCTAGAGGAGGATATGAAAGAGACAGATTGAGGCTGGATTAGGGGGGTTATTTCCCTAGAGGAGGAAATGAGAGAGACAGATTGAGGCTGGATTAGATGTTATTTCCCTAGAGGAGGATATGAGAGAGACAGATTGAAGCTGGATTAGGGGTTATATCCCTAGAGGAAGATATGAGAGAGACAGATTGAGGGTGTATTTTGGGTTATTTCCTTAGAGGAGTATATGAGAGACAGATTGAGGCTGGATTAAGGGTTATCTCCCTAGAGGAGGATATGAGAGAGACAGTTTGAGGCTGGATTAGGGGGTGTATATCCCTAGAGGAGGATATGAAAGAGACAGATTGAGGCTGGATTAGGGGGGTTATTTCCCTAGAGGAGGAAATGAGAGAGACAGTTTGAGGCTGGATTAGGGGGGTTATTTCCCTAGAGGAGGATATGAGAGAGACAGATTGAAGCTGGATTAGGGGTTATATCCCTAGAGGAAGATATGAGAGAGACAGATCGAGGGTGTATTTTGGGTTATTTCCTTAGAGGAGTATATGAGAGACAGATTGAGGCTGGATTAAGGGTTATCTCCCTAGAGGAGGATATGAGAGAGACAGTTTGAGGCTGGATTAGGGGGTGTATATCCCTAGACGTGGATATGAAAGAGACAGATTGAGGCTGGATTAGGGTTTTTTTTTCACTAGAGGAGGATACGAGAGTGAGTGTCAGACAGCAGCTCTGTCTCTGTTTTACTCATTGAGCACTGATCTGGACGCACTGTAATGTAATGTCTCTCCTCCTCCCCTCTCCTCCTTCTCTCCTCTCCTTTTCTCCTTTCCGCATCTCCTCCACTCCTCTCTTTTCCTCCTCTCTTCCACTCTCCTCTAGGTTGGGACTTTACTGGACCCCGGATGTTGTGAGGGTCTAGTAAAGTCACATCCTGGAGTTGTTGAATGTCTAGTAAAGTCACATCCTGGAGTTGTTGAGGGTCTAGTAAAGTCACATCCTGGATGTTGTTGAGGGTCTAGTAAAGTCACATTTTTAATGTATCAACCAGACCAGCTAATCAACCACAAATACAATTCAATGGATCAACCAGACCAGCTAATCAACCACAAATACAATTCAATGGATCAACCAGACCAGCTAATCAACCACTATACAATTCAATGGATCGACCAGCTAATCAACCACAAATACAATTCAATGGATCAACCAGACCAGCTAATCAGCCACTAATACAATTCAATGGATCAACCAGACCAGCTAATCAGCCACTAATACAATTCAATGGATCAACCAGACCAGCTAATCAACCACTAATACAATTTAATGGATCAACCAGACCAGCTAATCAACCACTAATACAATTCAATGGATCAACCAGACCAGCTAATCAGCCACTAATACAATTCAATGGATCAACCAGACCAGCTAATCAACCACTAATACAATTCAATGGATCAACCAGACCAGCTAATCAACCACTAATACAATTTAATGGATCAACCAGACCAGCTAATCCACCACTGATACAATTCAATGGATCAACCAGACCAGCTAATCAACCACTATACAATTCAATGGATCGACCAGCTAATCAACCACTAATACAATTTAATGGATCAACCAGACCAGCTAATCCACCACTGATACAATTTAATGGATCAACCAGACCAGCTAATCCACCACTGATACAATTCAATGGATCAACCAGACCAGCTAATCAACCACTAATACAATTCAATGGATCAACCAGACCAGCTAATCAACCACTGAACGCTGATACATATGCATAATGAGCGCTCCACGTCCTTTCCAACTGGTAAAAATCGCTGCTCGCTCCCAGGAAAAAAAACACCTCTCCAAATTCGCTCCATTCATTAAAATCCCAATTTAACCAACACCCACCTATTTACAATTGAAGTCGGAAGTTTACATACACTTGGAGTCATTAAAACTCATTTTTCAACCACTGCACAAATTTCTTGATAACAAACTATAGTTTTGGCAAGTCGGTTAGGACATCTACTTTGTACATGACACAAGTCATTTTTCCAACAATTGTTTACAGACAGATTATTTCACTTATAATTAATTCACTGTATCACAATTCCAGTGAGTCATAAGTTTACATACACTAAGTTGACTGTGCCTTTAAACAGCTTGGAAAATTATGTCATGGCTTTAGAAACTTCTGATTGGCTAATTGACATAATTTGAGTCAATTGGAGGTGTACCTGTGGATGTATTTCAAGGCCTACCTTCAAACTCAGTGCGTCTTTGCATGACATCATGGTAAAATCAAAAGAAATCAGCCAAGACCTCAGAAAAAACATTGTAGACCTCCACAAGTCTGGTTCATCCTTGGGAGAAATGTCCAAATGCCTGAAGGTACAACGTTCATCTGTACAAACAATAGTACGCAAGTATAAACACCATGGGACCCTGCAGCCGTCATACCGCACAGGAAGGAGATGCGTTCTGTCTCCTAGAGATGAACGTACTTTGGTGCGAAAAGTGAAAATCAATCCCAGAACAACAGCGAAGGACCTTGTGAAGATGCTGGAGGAAACAGGTATAAAAGTATCTATATCCACAGTAAAAACTAGTCCTATATCGACATAACCTGAAAGGTCGCTCAGCAAGGAAGAAGCCACTGCTCCAAACCCTCCATAAAAAAGCCAGACTATGGTTTGCAACTGCACATGGGGACAAAGATGGTACTTTTTGGAGAAATGTCCTCTGGTCTGATGAAACAAAAATAGAACTGTTTGGCCATAATGACCATCGTTATGTTTGGAGAAAAAAGGGGGAGGCTTGCAAGCTGAAGAACACCATCCCAACCGTGAAGCACGGGGCTGGCAGCATCATGTTGTGAGGGTGCTCTGCTGCAGGAGGGACTGGTGCACTTCACAAAATAGATGGCATCATGAGGAAAGAAAACAATGTGAATATTTTGAAGCAACATCTCAAGACAAAGCTTGGGCCTTCAGTGACTCCAAGCATACTTCCAAAGTTGTGGCAAAATGGCTTAAGGAAAACAAAGTTAAGGTATTGGAGTGGCCATCACAAAGCCCTGACCTCAATCCCATAGAAAATTTGTGGGCAGAACTTAAAAACCATGTGCGAGCAAGGAGGCCTACAAACCTGACTCAGTTACACCAGCTCTGTCAGGAGGAATGGGCCACAATTCACCCAATTTATTGTGGGAAGCTTGTGGAAGGCTACCTGAAACGTTTGACCCAAGTTAAACAATTTAAAGGCAATGCTACCAAATAATAATTGAGTGTATTTAAACTTCTCACCCACTGGGAATGCGATGAAATAAATAAAAGCTGAAATAAATAATTCTCTCTACTATTATTCTGACATTTCACATTCTTAAAATAAAGTGGTGATCCTATTTGACCTAAGACAATACTTTCTTACTAGGATTAAATGTCAGGAACTGTGAAAAACTGAGTTTCAATGTATTTGGCTCAGGTGTATGTAAACTTCTGACTTCAACTGTATGTGACTACCTGGACCATTTTGATTTGAAGTATTGAATTGATTTGAATAAAAAGTATTTTTATAAACATGAAAAGGTAAGAGGCGCTCATCATTTCAAATAAACATGTCATGTTAAACAGCATATAAACTCGGTCAGGACCAGACAGGGAGCCCGAGAAGGAACGAAAACTAATTATGTTGGCTATATTATTTCAATCAATAAAGCCCTTTTTAAATCAGCAGATGTCACAAAGTGCTAGCAGCACGACCAGGTGGACTGGGGAACGCAAGGAGTCATGGGCTCAGGTCCTCTGGCAGGGGAAGGAGAGAGGAAGAGAGAGAGAATTAGAGGGAGCATACTTAAACTCACACAGGACACCAGATAAGACTAGACCCCCGGCACATAGACTATTGCAGCATAGATACTGGAGGCTGAGATGGGGACGGGGGGACACTGTGACCCCATCCGATGATACCCCCGGACAGGGCCAACCAGGCAGGATATAACCCCAACCAATTTACCAAAGCACAGCCCCCACATCACTGAAGGGATATCAACAGACCACCAACCTACTACCCTGAGACAAGGCTGAGTATAGCCCACGAAGATCTTCTCCACCGCATGAGCCAGAGGGGGTGCAAAACCAGACAGGAAGATCACGTCAGTGACTCAACCCACTCAAGTGACGCACCCCTCCTAGGGACTACATGGAAGAGCACCAGTAAGCTAGTGACTCAGCCCCTGTAATAGGGTTAGAGGCAGAGAATCCCAGTGGAAAGAGGGGAACCGGCCAGGCAGAGACAGCAAGGGCGGTTCGTTGCTCCAGCGCCTTGCCGTTCAACTTTATACTCCTGGACCAGACTACACTCAATCATAGGACCTACTGAAGAGATGAGTCTTCAGTACAGACTTAAAGGTCGAGACCGAGTCTGCGTCTCTCACATGGGTAGGCAGACCATTCCATAAAAATGGAGCTCTATAGGAGAAAGCCCTGCCTCCAGCTGTTTGCTTAGAAGTTCTAGGGACAATTAGGAGGCCTGCGTCTTGTGACCGTAGCGTACGTGTAGGTATGTACGGCAGGACCAAATCAGAGAGATAGGTAGGAGCAAGCCCATGTAATGCTTTGTAGGTTAGCAGTAAAACCTTGAAATCAGCCCTAGCCTTGACAGGAAGCCAGTGTAGGGAGGCTAGCACAGGAGTAATATGATAAAATATTTTGGTTCTAGTCAGGATTCTAGCAGCCGTATTTAGCACTAACTGAAGTTTATTTGCCAAAAAGTTGGAATCACAGAATCATCTAGAATGTCATTGTATGCTGTAGCGTTAAGATGTCCCTTCCATGGAACTAAGGATTCTAGCCCTGAACCATGAAAAACGACCCCAGACCATTATTCCTCCTCCACCAAACTTTACACTTGGCTCTATGCATTCGGGCAGGTAGCGTTCTTCGCACTGCCATCACTTCAGAGAACGTGTTTCCACTGCTCCATGGTAGTGAGCTTTACATCTCTCCAGCCGACGCTTGGCATTACACATTACACACCTGAGGCTCGTGTGCCGCTGCTCCACCATGGAAACCCATTTCTTCCCGACTAACAGTTCTTGTGCTGACGTTGCTTCCAGTGTCAATTTGGAACTCGGCATTGAGTGTTGCAACTGAGGACAGACAATTTTTACGTGCTACGCGCTTCAGCACCAGGCGGTCCCGTTCTGTGAGCTTCTGTGGCTTACCTCTCCGTTGTTGCTCCTAGACTTTTCCACTTCACAGTAACAGCACTTACAGTTGACAAACTGATGTGTTGGAAAGGTGGCATCCTATGACGGTGCCACCTTGAAAGTCACTGAGATCTTCAGTAAGGCCATTCTACTGCCGACGTTTGTCTATAGAGATGAATGACTGTGTGTTCGATTTCTCTACACCTGTCAGCCATGGGTGTGGCTAAAATATCCGAATCCACTAATTTGAAGGAGTGTCCACATACTTTTGGTGATGTAGTGTAGATAGAGTAGTATCTTGCAGTACATAGGCTACACTGACACACCCCACACACACATACATTCTGTGAGTATTGTCAGCTGAAAGGCTGAAAGAGACATCAAAGCATTCCTCAGGACTGGAAATATCACTCAGTTACACACTAATCACATTACAGTTACTCTCCCAATATAAACGTAAGCACTGCTAACACACGCACGCGCACGCACACACACACACACACACACAACCAATAAAGTACACAAAGAGTAGCACAGAGAGAGAGAGAGAGATCACCATGGGAACGGAAAGCCACTATTCTATTTTTAGCCTCATTTAGTTTATCTCGTGGTTGTTAACCTATAGGAACCTTACAGGAGACAGAACACATTGGTTATGGTAATTAGCTGTTCCCTCCTCCTCCTATAGGAACCTTACAGGAGACAGAACACATTGGTTATGGTAATTAGCTGTTCCCTCCTCCTCCTATAGGAACCTTACAGGAGACAGAACACATTGGTTATGGTAATTAGCTGTTCCCTCCTCCTCCTATAGGAACCTTACAGGAGACAGAACACATTGGTTATGGTAATTAGCTGTTCCCTCCTCCTCCTATAGGAACCTTACAGGAGACAAAACACATTGGTTATGGTAATTAGCTGTTCCCTCCTCCTCCTATAGGAACCTTACAGGAGACAGAACACATTGGTTATGGTAATTAGCTGTTGCCTCCACCTGCTCTCTACCTCCTTCCCACTCATGCTTCCTTCCCTTGACTCAATGACCTCTCATATCATCTTATCTCCTCCTGATTCAATGTCCTCTCATCTCACCCTGATTCAATGTCCTCTTATCTCACCCTGATTCAATGTCCTCTCATCTCACCCTGATTCAATGTCCTCTCATCTCACCCTGATTCAATGTCCTCTCATCTCACCCTGATTCAATGTCTTCTCATCTCTTCTTCTACAGACTCAGTGACATCTCATCACATCTCCTCATGACTCAATGTCCTCTCATCACATCCCCTCATGACTCAATGACATCTCATCACATCTCCTCATGACTCAATGTCCTCTCATCACATCTCCTCATGACTCAATGTCCTCTCATCACATCTCCTCATGACTCAATGACATCACATCTGATCTCCTCCTGACTCAATGTCCTCTCATATCATCTTCTCCAGACTCAATGTCCTGTTATCTTGTCTCCTCCTGACTCATTATCCACTCATCTCTTCCTGACTCAATGTTCTCCCATCTCATCTCTTCCTGACTCAATGTAATCTCATCATATATCCTCCTGACTCAATGTCCTCCCATCTCATCTGTTCCTGAGTCAATGTCCTCTGATCTCATGTAATCTTCCTCTCGACTCAACATACCCTCATCTCATCTCCTGCTGAATCAATCTCCTCTCATCTCATCTCCTCCTGACTCAATATCCTCTCATCTCATCATGACTCAATATCCTCTCATCTCATCTCCTCATGACTCAATCTCCTCTCATCTCATGACTCAATATCCTCTCATCTCATCTCCTCATGACTCAATCTCCTTTCATCTCATCTCCTCATGACTCAATATCCTCTCATCTCATCTCCTCCTGTCTCAATCTCCTCTCATCTCATCTCCTCCTGACTCAATCTCCTCTCATCTCATCTCCTCCTGACTCAATCTCCTCTCATCTCATCTCCTCCTGACTCAATATCCTCTCATCTCATCTCCTCATGAATCAATCTCCTCTCATCTCATCTCCTCCTGACTCAATATCCTCTCATCTCCTCATGACTCAATATCCTCTCATCTCATCTCCTCATGACTCAATCTCCTCTCATCTCATCTCCTCATGACTCAATATCCTCTCATCTCATGACTCAATATCCTCTCATCTCATCTCCTCATGACTCAATCTCCTTTCATCTCATCTCCTCATGACTCAATATCCTCTCATCTCATCTCCTCCTGTCTCAATCTCCTCTCATCTCATCTCCTCCTGACTCAATCTCCTCTCATCTCATCTCCTCCTGACTCAATCTCCTCTCATCTCATCTCCTCCTGACTCAATATCCTCTCATCTCATCTCCTCATGACTCAATCTCCTTTCATCTCATCTCCTCATGACTCAATATCCTCTCATCTCATCTCCTCCTGTCTCAATCTCCTCTCATCTCATCTCCTCCTGACTCAATATCCTCTCATCTCATCTCCTCATGACTCAATCTCCTTTCATCTCATCTCCTCATGACTCAATATCCTCTCATCTCATCTCCTACTGTCTCAATCTCCTCTCATCTCATCTCCTCCTGACTCAATCTCCTCTCATCTCATTTCCTCATGACTCAATCTCCTCTCATCTTATCTCCTCCTGACTCAATGTCCTCTCATCTCATCTCCTCATGACTCAATCTCCTCTCATCTTATCTCCTCCTGACTCAATCTCCTCTCATCTTATCTCCTCCTGACTCAATGTCCTCTCATCTCATCTCCTCCTGTCTCAATCTCCTCTCATCTTATCTCCTCCTGACTCAATCTCCTCTCATCTCATTTCCTCATGACTCAATCTCCTCTCATCTTATCTCCTCCTGACTCAATGTCCTCTCATCTATTCTCCTTCTGATTCAATGTCTTCTCACCTCATCTCCTGCTGACTAGATGTCCTTTAATTTCATTCCCTCCTAACTCAATGGCCCATTAAGCATGTCTAGAGATGTCCCGTATTGGGACAGTGGTCACCATCTTCTGTTTCATGGGATGTTGGCCACATGAATGCTCTTTCCCATGAAACGTGTATTGAACGTTAATATTTTAAATTCTCAAAACATGCTAACCATGTTTTGTCTAAGACCTATGTGAATTAAGGGGATTGTCTCTTGGGAACATTCCTTGCATATCATCCCTATCTTAAGGCTATTTAATGACCTAATGCGTTCTTTAAAGTAGTAGGAACATTTGTTGTTAGCTTGGTGATGATTGCAGAAGTAACAGTGAGGGTTGAGTCAACCAGGCTGATGTGAATATTGTTACCAGAGAGCAGAAGAATGATGTTGTCTCCCTGATGTTTTCTGTTCTGTCTGAATCTATCTGCAGACTGATGTTGTCTCCCTGTTGTTTTCTGTTCTGTCTGAATCTATCTGCAGACTGATGTTGTCTCCCTGTTGTTTTCTGTTCTGTCTGAATCTATCTGCAGACTGATGTTGTCTCCCTGATGTTTTCTGTTCTGTCTGAATCTATCTGCAGACTGATGTTGTCTCCCTGTTGTTTTCTGTTCTGTCTGAATCTATCTGCAGACTGATGTTGTCTCCCTGATGTTTTCTGTTCTGTCTGAATCTATCTGCAGACTGATGTTGTCTCCCTGTTGTTTTCTGTTCTGTCTGAATCTATCTGCAGACTGATGTTGTCTCCCTGATGTTTTCTGTTCTGTCTGAATCTATCTGCAGACTGATGTTGTCTCCCTGTTGTTTTCTGTTCTGTCTGAATCTATCTGCAGACTGATGTTGTCTCCCTGTTGTTTTCTGTTCTGTCTGAATCTATCTGCAGACTGATGTTGTCTCCCTGATGTTTTCTGTTCTGTCTGAATCTATCTGCATAATTATGTTGTCTCCCTGATGTTTTCTGTTCTGTCTGAATCTATCTGCAGAATGATGTTGTCTACCTGATGTTTTCTGTTCTGTCTGAATCTATCTGCAGACTGATGTTGTCTCCCTGATGTTTTCTGTTCTGTCTGAATCTATCTGCATAATTATGTTGTCTACCTGATGTTTTCTGTTCTGTCTGAATCTATCTGCAGACTGATGTTGTCTCCCTGATGTTTTCTGTTCTGTCTGAATCTATCTGCAGACTGATGTTGTCTCCCTGTTGTTTTCTGTTCTGTCTGACTGTGTCCTTCTGGTTACTGATTCTGAGACTGTTGTTTCTGTTCTGTCCCCCAGGAGTGTTGTGTCAGCAGAGAGGAGACCTGAGGCTGTGTGGTGTGGCCATCCATGTTGCCGTCCTCCCTTTATCTCTACCATCCTATCCTCCTCCCCTCTTCCTCCTCTTCCTCCGCCTGCTGCAGAGAGTGGCCCAGCTCCCTCTCTCCCCCTGCAGTCGTGCATTTCTGAGCCCCTGCCCTGAGACTTCTGCCTCCCCCCTGCCCTACCTGACTTCTGCCTCCCCCCTGCCCTGCCTGACTCCTGCCTCCCCCTGCCCTGCCTCCCCCCTGCCCTGTCTTACTCCTGCATCCCACCTGCCCTGCCTCCCCCTGCCCTGCCTGACTCCTGCCTCCCCCTGCCCTGCCTGCCCCTGCCTCCCCCTGTCCCTGCCTCCCCCTGCCCCCTGCCTCCCCCTGCCCCTGCCTCCCCGCTGCCCCTGCCTCCCCCTGCCTCCCCCTGCCCCTGCCTGACCCCTGCCCCTGCCTCCCCCTGCCCCTGCCTCCCCCCTGCCCCTGCCTCACCACTCCCCCCCCTCCCCCCCCCACCATGATGGAGTTGGGGGGTGTGTCCTATCTGACAGAGGAGTGTCTTCTACAGGCCACGCCCACCTGCCTTGGGTGCTTCATCGAGACCCGGGACCCCGCCCCTATCCATGACCCCGCCCCTATCCATGACCCCGCCCCTATCCATGACCCCGCTCCTATCCATGACCCCGGCCCCACGACTCCTGACCTTGACCGTGAGGCAGGGCTGGTAAGCCACCAGGACTTGGAGGCCACTTCCTGCCCTATCTCTGACATCCGCAGCATCAATATCCCATGTCTGAGCCAGGCTGGGGAGGTCATAGAGGTCCTCGGGGAGCCGCTCCTGCCAGACCAGCTTCTCAGCTTCTCCATGACCAAAACCTGCCACGCCACCGCCCTCACTACCGCCCTCGTTACCGCTAACAACAAGACAGGAGACAACAGAGAGAAGACAGAAGCAGAGGATCCCACGACCAATAATCTGTATGAGGGCCTCCTATTGGACAAGATGAACAGAGAGGAGGGCCTCCTATTGGACAAGATGAACAGAGAGGAGGGCCTCCTATTGGACAAAGTGAATGTGGAGGAAATGCTGCTATTGGACAAGGTCAACGGGGGGGGAGTGTTGCTATTGGACAAAGTGAATGGGGAGAAGGTGCTGCTATTGGACAAGGTCCCCAGGGAGGAAGTGTTGCTATTGGACAAGATGAACAGAGAGGAGGTCCTCTTATTGGACAAAGTGAAAGGGGAGGAGGTGCTGCTATTGGACAAGGTCAGCAGGGGGGAAGTGTTGCTATTGGACAAGATGAACAGAGAGGAGGTCCTCTTATTGGACAAAGTGAAAGGGGAGGAGGTTCTGCTATCGGACAAGGTCAGCGGTGAGGAGGTCCTTCTGGCCAATGCGGGTCAGGACTGGGGTTACTTCGAGTCTTTTATCAGTGAGTCCAAGATGGAGCTGCTGGACCTGTGTTCTAAGACCGACCTGTCAGTCAACCTGTTCTCCGAAGACGACGTTGACAACCTGTTTGACGACGACGACGAGGACTCAGCTCTGAGCAGCGAAATGTGTTCTCTAAAGATCCGCTACGAGTCCTTCCAGGACAACATGAGAGAGAAGACCAACGTCCTGCAGGAGGACACACAGTTCAACTTCTTCCCCTCTGTCCTGGTCAACTGTGCCAAGAGGGAGGATGGAGGAGTAGGAGAAGGAGGAGGAGGGGGGAGGAGGACAGGGGAGGAGGGTAAAGCTGAGGAGCTGAGCCTTGTGGTGGGGGAGGAGGGTGGGAAGGTGGGGGATGTTAATCCCCTAGTGGGGTCTCAGGGGTCCCAGGGTTCACCCCTCTCCTCCACCTCCTCTGTCAACTACTTGCTGGAGTTCAGAAACTCAGTCGAGGAGGATGCGGAGTACAGCGATGAGTCCTCCTGCACCTCCACGGACACCCTGCAGGAGGTGCAGCCGGGCCAGAGGAGGGGAGGAGGAGGAGGAAGTGCGCCCAGGGGTTCCAGGAGACCCTCTGACCCTCTGGACTACGGCCTGCGCTCCAAAAGGAAGGTCCACTACAGTGACGACTACCTGTACGACGTCGACTCCATCGACAGCCACGACAAGACCGAGAGAATCGTCACGGAGAAGAGAGAGAAGGTTCCGGCGGAACAGAGGGAGGAGGATGTGGACTGGTGCCCCAAGAAGAGACGGAAATTCTCCCGGAAGGAGCCGCCAGTCATCACCAAGTACATAATCATCAACCGCTTCAAAGGACAGAGACGCATGTCTGTGAATCTGGGCAGGCTGGACCCTGCCGGGGACGCTGCCGTGAGCCTGGACACTGCCGTGAGCCTGGACCCTGCCGGGGAGAACCACTACTCCTCTCTGTCTCCACTGAAAGACTTCTGGCAGGAGAGGAGGAGGGAGCGGGAGGAGCAGCTGCGGCTGACGTCCAGAGATAAACAGCATCTGAACAGGCGCCGCCACCCCCCCTTTAGTTCCATGCACCCCAAACGGAAATACAAGATAGCCAACAGCCTGTGTGTCCAGAGGATCCTCCAGACAGGGGAGGGATCAGCAGCAGCTCAGGACTCAGGTTCTACCCCCTCTGTCTCTGATCAGGCTGTTACTACAGAGGAGGGGGGAGGGGGAAGAGCATCGTTAGAACCACAGGACATCACACACACCGGAACAGCCAAGAGGAGCCGCACCCAGGAGAGAGAGGAGAGGGATGGGAGGAGGACGGGAGGAGGGAAAACAGGGAGGATAAGGAAATTCAAGAGCCAAGCCAGGCTGAGCAGTAACAAGACAATGAAAGAGGGAGGAGCAGGTGGAAGAGCGGAGGGGGGGAGCGTGATGAATGGAGCGGCGGATGCCTGTACTGCTGCTGATGCTGGGGTGTTAACCAACCAGGAGCCTGCTGGCAGCGTACGAGTGGCAGACATCAGCTCTAACACACCCAGCCCCCCTTTCTCCTCCCTGGATCCCACCAACCAGCAGACATTCCCCTTCACCTCCTCCTCCTGCGCCTCTGTCCTCGTCTCTTCTGACCAAGCTGTACCTTCTGGGGAGAGGGAGGAAGAGGTGTCAGTGATCCCAGGGGGGTACCTGCAGACCCTACTAGATTCCTCAGATTCCTCCAGGAGGGTAGGTATCACCTACTACCCCCAGCATCCCCCCACGCAGAACTATCCCCCAGGTCTCTCTCTAGAGGAGAAACAGCCCCCCAGGCAGAACTATCCCCCAGGTCTCTCTCTAGAGGAGAAACAGCCCCCCAGGCAGAACTATCCCCCGGGACTCTCTCTAGAGGAGAAACAGCCCCCCAGGCAGAACTATCCCCCGGGTCTCTCTCTAGAGGAGAAACAGCCCCCCACGCAGAACTATCCCCCGGGTCTCTCTCTAGAGGAGAAACAGCCCCCCACGCAGAACTCTCCCCCGGGTCTCTCTCTAGAGGAGAAACAGCCCCCCAGGCAGAACTATCCCCCTGGTCTCTCTCTAGAGGAGAAACAGACCCCCAGGCAGAACTATCCCCCTGGTCTCTCTCTAGAGGAGAAACAGACCCCCAGGCAGAACTATCCCCCTGGTCTCTCTCTAGAGGAGAAACAGACCCCCAGGCAGAACTATCCCCCTGGTCTCTCTCTAGAGGAGAAACAGACCCCCAGGCAGAACTATCCCCCAGGTCTCTCTCTAGAGGAGAAACAGACCCCCAGGCAGAACTATCCCCCTGGTCTCTCTCTAGAGGAGAAACAGACCCCCAGGCAGAACTATCCCCCAGGTCTCTCTCTAGAGGAGAAACCGTTTTCCTCCCTGCAGCTAGTCCAGAGCTGTGTCCTCTCCCCTCCCTCCGAGTCAGAGCTCCAACAGTCCCCCCAAAACTGTCCCAGCTTCCCCCTCTCCATGTGGAACCACCAGCCCCATCTCTGCCCCAGCTACCCTCACAGCCAGGGGGGCTTTGGCCCCGACACCACTCTCCTTTCCAGCGGGTTCCTGCCCTTGACGGACGGCCTGCCTGGGTCGGGGTCTGGGTCGGACTACAGCCAGCAGGGATCAGAGACTGACAGACTGCTGTACGAGAAGAGTTACCTTGTGGAGGGGGACGGGATGGGGTTGCAGGAGCTGCAGGTGTGTCAGTCAGGTGTCTGTCTGGGGCAGGTGCAGTACCAGCGAGGCTCTCTCTGCTCAGACCATGGATGTCTGATCAGCTATGACTCTGTCGGCTCCTTGTCTGCCTGCTCCTCCAACTACAGCTCTCAGAGCTTTGGGGAACAGCGTGAGGGAGGAGGGGAGATGGAGGAGAGGAGAGACAGCTACCTGCAGCACTGCAGCCCCACGGTGTTGTTCCAACAGAGCCTGGAGAACATGGGTCACCCCATCACCCCCCTCAGAGAGTCCTCAGACCTCCTCGACATTTCAAACTTCACCCCCGACAAGTTCAGACACTCCTCCCTGTCCGAGCTGTCGCCCCCGGAGACCCCCAACCTCTCCCCCCAGGTGACGGAGTGGGAGATGAGGACAGGAGGCAAAGCCCCGGAGTACCAGGATCAGGTGACAGGATGTGACATCAGCAGGGAGGCGAAGTGGAACTGTGACATCATGCAGCAGGCGGAGCAGCACGGGGTGGAGGGGCGGCCCTCATTCAACGGAGAGGGGGAGGGGGGGAAGAACACCCACTCTAAGAGGAAAGCAGGTTATAAACAGGCTGCAGCGGCAGCAGGGGGACAGCAGGGGCCTAAGAGAGGCCGGGCCCCCAGAGCATCCAAGACAGAGAAGGTGAAGATGCCTAGACAGAGCCGCTCTTCTAAGAAGATCAAAGCCATGCTTGAGGGGAAGGCTGCCAAGGGCCAGGCGCAGGCGGAGGTGAACCTTCAGCCCCACAGCCACGGTAGCACTGGGGACTGGTCTGGTAGCAGTACCGGGCCTAGGGGCTGGTCGGAGGGGAACACCAGCCTGGGGGAAGGGAAGGAGCAGCAGGAGTTTGAGGAGCCATCCAACATCCTGTCCAACATTGTGTCCGGCATGGCGGAGGTCCAGAGGTTCATGATGGAGTCCATGGAGCCTCAGTGGGACCCGCTGGAGGGCGACCTGCCGCCCGACACCAACAGCCTCAACATGAAGACCCTCCACATCCTCCAGGGGAGGGGGGGCAAGAAGGGAGCAGGCTCCGTGGGGGTCGGACGGGGCAGGAAGGCCAGGGGCAAGGTGGGGAAGAACCAGGCCAAGTTTAACACCTCCCACCCCATCTTCCCCCAGCTCGCTCTGGGCTGCAACATGTTCGACAAACCCAACTCTATTAGCCCAGGCCCCACGCACAAAAAACTGTACCGTCACAAGACCAGTGCCAAGTTCCCAAACATGGAGACTGTGAAGGGCAAGCGAGGGGGAGCGGAGAGGAACCCAAACAAGGACTTGGCCCTCATGGTCTCTTTTGAGAAACTGAGGTAATATTTTGTTATCTGATGCTGTTGCCCTCCCCTACCACCCCACCCCCCCCTGCCTCCGTCCACTACCTGCTCAGCTCCCCTTCCTCCTCCCACCCCCCTATCTCCGTCCACTACCTGCTCAGCTCCCCTTCCTCCTCCCACCCCCTATCTCCGTCCACTACCTGCTCAGCTCCCCTTCCTCCTCCCACCCCCTATCTCCCCTCACTACCTGCTCAGCCTCAAGTCCCCCCCACTACCTACTCAGCCCCCCTTCCTACTCCCACCCCCCTATCTCCCCTCACTACCTGCTCAGCCTCCCGTCCCCCCCACTACCTGCTCAGCCCCCCTTCCTCCTCCCACCCCCCTATCTCCCCTCACTACTTTCTCAGCCCCCCTTCCTCCTCCCACCCTCCTATCTCCCCTCACTACCTGCTCAGCCTCCCGTCCCCACCACTACCTGCTCAGCCCCCCTTCCTCCTCCCACCCCCCTATCTCCCCTCACTACCTTCTCAGCCCCCCTTCCTCCTCCCACCCCCCTATCTCCCCTCACTACCTGCTCAGCCTCCCGTCCCCCCTACTACCTGCTCAGCGCCCCCTCTTCTCCCAGCACCACTGATGCTGCAATGCTAGAGCTGCATAATGACTACATTACCCAGACTCCCCCACTTCCTTTACCCCCCTGAAGAGGACCGTAATATCTGCATGAGAAACATTCTTGTAGTTCTTCTTTACAAACTACGTATTGAGGTTTGAAACAGACTACCATGGCTGTTTGTTTCTGCTTTGTTTTTCCTTTCCTGGTTGTTTCAGTTTTTGTCAGAAAAAATATGAAGCCTTTAAAACAGTTTTATCTTTTGTAGGAACTGTGTTTTGTTTGTGTATTTTCTCAGTGAACTTTGCTGGACTAAGTTGTGTATTATCTCAGTGAACCTTACTGGCCCGAGTTGTGTATTTATCTCCCTTCTGAAGGAAGGTAAATAAATGCTTTCAGTGACCTTCAACCTCCCCCCGCCCCTCTGTTTCGTAGGCAGAATATGGCCGTCTTGTTGTCGCTGTCCTTCAGATAGACACTGCCTGGCTCAGTTCAAGAGGAAAAACTACAACCCCCCATAACACCCCTCTCTCTTCTGAGCCCCTCCCCTTGTATAAAACCAAGACATCTTCAACACAAGATGGGACCATTTTTGTATCGATAACATATCAAATTAGCATTTTGTCTTAATTTTCTTAATTTTCTTAATTTTGGAATGAGCTTGTAATTCTCCTGTTCTTTACTGTTCTGTTTCTCCTGGAGGTTTTAAAAAGGAGCTGGTCGTTCTAACGAGACATTTATAGATGTTCACAGTGCTCCGTCCACTATCAGAGTATTTTTGTCTATGTTGTTGTACAGCTCCATGCACTATCTGCAAAAAAATATAAAGTATTTTAATCTTCAAAATCAATGTGCCAAAAGGTAAAGATTATGTCTTATATTTATACTGAACAACAATATAAACGCAACATGCAATATTCTCAAATATTTGACTGAGTTACAGTTCATATAAGGAAATCAGTCAATTGAAATCGATTCATTAGGCTCTAATCTATGGATTTCACATGACTGGGCAGGGGCGCAGCTATAGGCCCACCCACTTGGGAGCCATGCCCAGCCAATCAGAATAAGATTTTCCCACAAAAGGGTTGTATGCTCCCCACAGACATCTGTGGAATTTTGTTGTGTGAAAAAACTGCACATTTTAGGGTGGACTTTTATTGTCATTATTTCATTTAGAGAAATTAGCTTTTTGTGTGTCTGGAACATTTCTGGGATCTTTTATTTCAGCTCATGAAACATGGGATCAAAACTGTACATGTTGAGTTTATATTTTTGTTCCGTGTAGAATACAGAGACTATAGAGTATAGATGTATAGAATACAGAGCGGATATTGGCTGTTTCGTTTTCTTTATCCTTTATGAATATCGAATGCTCTGGTTGGCTGGCTGCTCACAGAGTAATCATGTCAGATAGACAGCAGAGTGCTTCATTCCATAGTCATGTTGTATCAGGACGTTCAATGTTTTGTATTACTGACAGCAGTGAGTTGTGTTGCAGCCATGCATCGATTCAGAGGACACGACCTCATCACAATGCAACCATTTCAAAAGGAAAAAAAACAATTGGGATATACACTAGTAGAAATCAATGAAAGCATTTCCAGCAGCTACGACTCCTATTGCCATTCCATATGAGATGTTAAAGGGGGTCAGCACCACTTCATTCTACCATTCCATATGAGATGTTAAAGGGGGTCAGCACCACTTCATTCTACCATTACATATGAGATGTTAAAGGGGGTCAGCACCACTTCATTCTACCATTTCATATGAGATGTTAAAGGGGGTCAGCACCACTTCATTCCACCATTCCATATGAGATGTTAAAGGGGGTCAGCACCACTTCATTCTACCATTCCATATGAGATGTTAAAGTGGGTCAGCACCACTTCATTCTACCATTCCATATGAGATGTTAAAGGGGGTCAGCACCACTTCATTCCACCATTCCATATGAGATGTTAAAGGGGGTCAGCACCACTTCATTCTACCATTTCATATGAGATGTTAAAGGGGGTCAGCACCACTTCATTCTACCATTCCATATGAGATGTTAAAGGGGGTCAGCACCACTTCATTCTACCATTTCATATGAGATGTTAAAGGGGGTCAGCACCACTTCATTCTACCATTTCATATGAGATGTTAAAGGGGGTCAGCACCACTTCATTCTACCATTCCATATGAGATGTTAAAGGGGGTCAGCACCACTTCATTCTACCATTCCATATGAGATGTTAAAGGGGGTCAGCACCACTTCATTCCACCATTCCATATGAGATGTTAAAGGGGGTCAGCACCACTTCATTCCACCATTCCATATGAGATGTTAAAGGGGGTCAGCACCACTTCATTCTACCATTCCATATGAGATGTTAAAGGGGGTCAGCACCACTTCATTCTACCATTCCATATGAGATGTTAAAGGGGGTCAGCACCACTTCATTCTACCATTCCATATGAGATGTTAAAGGGGGTCAGCACCACTTCATCCTACCATTCCATATGAGATGTTAAAGGGGGTCAGCTCCACTTCATTCCACCATTCCATATGAGATGTTAAAGGGGGTCAGCACCACTTCATTCTACCATTCCATATGAGATGTTAAAGGGGGTCAGCACCACTTCATTCTACCATTTATTACATAACATTGTGTTGTATTTGACTCTTAAACATTCTCTATCAAAACATTGATATCTCAGACACTGGATGAGTCCCAAATGGCACGCTATTCCCTATATAGCCCAATGGCCCTGGTCAAAAGTAGTGCACTATATAGGAATTAGGTTGTAATCACATATAGTTAACTCCACTTCTCTGTCAGATATGAACCTTGGAACTTTTCATTTTTGTACATGTATTGAAAGCAGTAACCCACCTCAGTGTTCTCTGAACGTATTGAAAGCAGTAACCCACCTCAGTGTTCCCTGAACGTATTGAAAGCAGTAACCCACCTCAGTGTTCTCTGAACGTATTGAAAGCAGTAACCCACCTCAGTGTTCTCTGAACGTATTGAAAGCAGTAACCCCCCTCAGTGTTCTCTGAACGTATTGAAAGCAGTAACCCACCTCAGTGTTCTCTGAACGTATTGAAAGCAGTAACCCCCCTCAGTGTTCCCTGAACGTATTGAAAGCAGTAACCCACCTCAGTGTTCTCTGAACGTATTGAAAGCAGTAACCCACCTCAGTGTTCTCTGAACGTATTGAAAGCAGTAACCCCCCTCAGTGTTCTCTGAACGTATTGAAAGCAGTAACCCACCTCAGTGTTCTCTGAACGTATTGAAAGCAGTAACCCCCCTCAGTGTTCTCTGAACGTATTGAAAGCAGTAACCCACCTCAGTGTTCTCTGAACGTATTGAAAGCAGTAACCCACCTCAGTGTTCTCTGAACGTATTGAAAGCAGTAACCCACCTCAGTGTTCTCTGAACGTATTGAAAGCAGTAACCCCCCTCAGTGTTCTCTGAACGTATTGAAAGCAGTAACCCACCTCAGTGTTCTCTGAACGTATTGAAAGCAGTAACTCCCCTCAGTGTTCTCTGAACGTATTGAAAGCAGTAACCCACCTCAGTGTTCTCTGAACGTATTGAAAGCAGTAACCCACCTCAGTGTTCTCTGAACTTATTGAAAGCAGTAACTCTCTCTCTCTCTCTCTCTCTCTCTCGCTCTCTCGCTCTCTCGCTCTCTCTCTCTCTCTCTCTCTCTCTCTCTCTCTCTCTCTCTCTCTCTCTCTCTCGCTCTCTCTCTCTCTCTCTCTCTCTCTCTCTCGCTCTCTCGCTCTCTCTCTCGCTCTCTCGCTCTCTCGCTCTCTCTCTCGCTCTCTCTCTCGCTCTCTCTCTCTCTCTCTCTCTCGCTCTCTCGCTCTCTCTCTCTCTCTCTCCCTCTCTCTCTCTCTCTCTCCCTCCCTCCCTCCCTCTCTCTCTCTCCATCTCTCTCTCTCATTCTCTCTCTTCATCTCTTTGTCAGACTGTGTACACTATAGTGATGCCGAAATATTGGTAAAAACCCAATAAATTACTGGGAGGTTATATATGGAATGCGACTCTTTATTTTGAGAGTTTATAGTTTATTCGCCGTTAGTCAGCACCTCCACACAAAATTATTTTTCTGGGTGTTCGCCAGCACATGTTTTTTAATCTACTGATAAATAAATTAACATATACAGATCTGAATCACTTACTCAGTCTGATAAGAACTGTTTTGAGCCTGGTGCTGAGAAAGATGGGTAACTAACTAGCCTGAAGTAGAGGCAGACTGCTGAGAAAGATGGGTAACTAACTAGACTGAAGTAGAGGCAGACTGCTGAGAAAGATGGGTAACTAACTGGACTGAAGTAGAGGCAGACTGCTGAGAAAGATGGGTAACTAACTAGACTGAAGTAGAGGCAGTAACCCCCCTCAGTGTTCTCTGAACGTATTGAAAGCAGTAACCCACCTCAGTGTTCTCTGAACGTATTGAAAGCAGTAACCCCCCTCAGTGTTCTCTGAACGTATTGAAAGCAGTAACCCCCCTCAGTGTTCTCTGAACGTATTGAAAGCAGTAACCCACCTCAGTGTTCTCTGAACGTATTGAAAGCAGTAACCCACCTCAGTGTTCTCTGAACGTATTGAAAGCAGTAACCCCCCTCAGTGTTCTCTGAACGTATTGAAAGCAGTAACCCACCTCAGTGTTCTCTGAACGTATTGAAAGCAGTAACTCCCCTCAGTGTTCTCTGAACGTATTGAAAGCAGTAACCCACCTCAGTGTTCTCTGAACGTATTGAAAGCAGTAACCCACCTCAGTGTTCTCTGAACTTATTGAAAGCAGTAACTCCCCTCAGTGTTCTCTGAACGTATTGAAAGCAGTAACTCCCCTCAGTGTTCTCTGAACGTATTGAAAGCACTAACTCGCCTGTGTTCTCTGAACGTATTGAAAGCAGTAACTCCCCTCAGTGTTCTCTGAACGTATTGAAAGCAGTAACCCACCTCAGTGTTCTCTGAACGTATTGAAAGCAGTAACCCCCCTCAGTGTTTTCTGAACGTATTGAAAGCAGTAACTCCCCTCAGTGTTCTCTGAATGTATTGAAAGCACTAACTCGCCTGTGTTCTCTGAACGTATTGAAAGCAGTAACTCCCCTCAGTGTTCTCTGAACGTATTGAAAGCAGTAACTCCCCTCAGTGTTCTCTGAACGTATTGAAAGCAGTAACCCCCCTCAGTGTTCTCTGAACATTTCAGAACTACAGGACCATTATTATTATTTAAATAGCTTCTGAAGTTTCAGGGGGTTTTCCATTTCCTGAAAAAATTATGTTTTGGAGATAAGATGTTTTCATTCGTTGGACAGCGATGTGCTATGCCAGGGGTACATGGGATTTATTTCTGACATATGAGCTCTTTGCTGAGTCTGTTAGTAGTGAGATCAGATCACTTCCTTCCTGTCACAGTGATCACATTATCAGGTTGAACGGTTTGAATGTTATTTAATGACACTGTTATGGACAGAAGAAGCTCTGTGCGTCCCAGTGTCTCTCGCTGGCTGGGTGCGTCACAAATGGCCCTCAGCCTCTTCTCTATAGTGCACTACTTCTGACCAGAGCCCATAGGACCTTGGTAGTATACAGGGAACAGGGTGTCATTTGACCAGGGCCCATAGGACCTTGGTAGTATACAGGGAACAGGGTGCCATTTGACCAGGGCCCATAGGACCTTGGTAGTAAACAGGGAACAGGGTGTCATTTGACCAGGGCCCATAGGACCTTGGTAGTATACAGGGAACAGGGTGCCATTTGACCAGGGCCCATAGGACCTTGGTAGTATACAGGGAACAGGATGCCATTTGGGACATTGCCTCTGTTACTCAGGACCATTCAGACTAATTACATTCTACTCTATGGAGTCATTAGCTGCCTTTACACCTCATTGCATGGTGAAGAACATTCAGAAATCACTCTCAAAATGGAACCTGGCTCGTATTTATATGTATTGGATAGATTCTCTGGAAAGCAGAAACAACGTCCCAGTTAAATCATCATCTCTCTGTTTCTCCATAACTCTCTGTAGCTCAGGGCGCTTTAACCTTGCTCCTGGAGAGTTACCGTCCTGTAGGTTATTCCTCCAACTCTAATCTAGCAGGAACAACACCTGGTGTAAGTATTACAGGAAGGGTACTCCTTAAATCTGTACATCGAATGTACGCCTTAAATCTACACAAGACAGATAGGTTACAAGATAATTAACTAATAGAGATCCCCCTCCCCCTCCCCCTCTCTCTCTCTCTCTCTCTCTCTCTCTCTCTCTCTCTCTCTCTCTCTCTCTCTCTCGCTCTCTCGCTCTCTCGCTCTCTCTCTCTCTCTCTCTCTCTCTCTCTCTCTCTCTCTCTCTCTCTCTCTCTCTCTCTCTCTCGCTCTCTCTCTCTCTCTCTCTCTCTCTCTCTCGCTCTCTCTCTCGCTCTCTCGCTCTCTCTCTCGCTCTCTCTCTCGCTCTCTCTCTCGCTCTCTCTCTCTCTCTCTCGCTCTCTCGCTCTCTCTCTCTCTCTCTCCCTCTCTCTCTCTCTCTCCCTCCCTCCCTCCCTCTCTCTCTCTCCATCTCTCTCTCTCATTCTCTCTCTTCATCTCTTTGTCAGACTGTGTACACTATAGTGATGCCGAAATATTGGTAAAAACCCAATAAATTACTGGGAGGTTATATATGGAATGCGACTCTTTATTTTGAGAGTTTATAGTTTATTCGCCGTTAGTCAGCACCTCCACACAAAATTATTTTTCTGGGTGTTCGCCAGCACATGTTTTTTAATCTACTGATAAATAAATTAACATATACAGATCTGAATCACTTACTCAGTCTGATAAGAACTGTTTTGAGCCTGGTGCTGAGAAAGATGGGTAACTAACTAGCCTGAAGTAGAGGCAGACTGCTGAGAAAGATGGGTAACTAACTAGACTGAAGTAGAGGCAGACTGCTGAGAAAGATGGGTAACTAACTGGACTGAAGTAGAGGCAGACTGCTGAGAAAGATGGGTAACTAACTAGCCTGAAGTAGAGGCAGACTGCTGAGAAAGATGGGTAACTAACTAGACTGAAGTAGAGGCAGACTGTTGAGAAAGATGGGTAACT